>NC_047125.1:11722877-11851811 GCF_902500255.1 Thalassophryne amazonica | reverse complement strand
TCCCTCTCCCTCTATCCGTCCATCTCCCCTCCGTCCCCCCTCTCCCGTCCTCTCACCCTCCGTACCTCCCCTCTCTCGTCCCTCTCTCGTCCCTCTCTCTCCGTCCCTCTCCCCCTCCGTCCCTCCCTCTCTCTCTCTTTGTCATGGTTTCTCACGCTGTGTTATTTTCTCCAGTGTTTGCATAACAGTGAGTCTAGTTAGTCTGCCCTGTTGTGGGTGGTGTTTATTCTTTTGCTGGAGTCCTGCTGTTGTGGTTATTTAAAACATCGAGATCCAGCCTCTGCACTATCTGTTCTGCGTCTGGGTTTCTACCCAGTTATTATCACACATTTTCTGAATTTAATTTTGGAGCAGAAAACAACAGTACATTACATAATGCACTACATGCTAACACAGTCAGGCCACTGTAAATAATTTTCTGAACCGTTCGGTCAATTTATTGTTACCTCTATGTTGTTATCCAGAAGAGATTGTCAAATTAAAGTGTAAAGACAGTCCAAACGTGCTTGCCAATGACAATCAATTCTGATATGCATCAATGTCAACTGAATCAATTGAATCCATAAGTCCTTTAGTTAATGACCAGCACATGCTGTGGTGTGCCATAAGTGCTACACTGGACGAACAGTCTGACAATTAGAAATATCTGACTTAGGTTTGTTGTGTTCCTCTTCAAGAGGACACAGGAGATGGCCTGTTTTGAGAAGCTAGGGTTGGTGGGTTTTCCCCTTCTCATTGACCAACGGCCCCCATGGGTGCACACTGAGTTTAATTTTCCAAGCCAATACACAACCAAATGGGGGGGGTTTGGGCTGATTGACAAACCATGTTCTTTGTGATCAAATGTGGGAGGCACCAGAAGGAAGGTTGTTTCCAAAAATGGCCATCTCCCATAATCCAATATGGCCACAATGATTCTATCTTGAGTTTTCTTTCCACGCAATAAGTCAACATCTTATCTGATCATAACCATTTTAGTGGTGTGTTGTGGGAGGCTAAAGGAAGCTTCTTTCCAAAAATGGCCATGTCGCCCATCATCCAATATGGCCACCAATGATTCTATCTTCAATCAATCAATCAATTTTATTTATATAGCACCAAATCACAAACAAACAGTGCCCACAAGGCGCTTTATATGTAAGGCAAGGCCATACACTAATTACGTAAAACCCCAACGGTCCAAAACGACCACCTGTGAGCAAGCACTTGGCGACAGTGGGAAGGAAAAACCTCCCTTTTAACAGGAAGAAACCTCCAGCAGAAACCAGGCTCAGGGAGGGGCAGTCTCTGCTGGGACTGGTTGGGCTGAGGGGAGAGAGTCAGGAAAAAGACATGCTGTGGAGGGGAGCAGAGATCAATCACTAATGATTAAATGCAGAGTGGTGCAATACAGAGCAAAAAGAGAAAGAAACACTCAGTGCATCATGGGAACCCCCCAGCAGTCTAAGTCTATAGCAGCATAACTAAGGGATGGTTCAGGGTCACCTGATCCAGCCCTAACTATAAGCTTTAGCAAAAAGGAAAGTTTTAAGCCTAATCTTAAAAGTAGAGAGGGTGTATGTCTCCCTGATCTGAATTGGGAGCTGGTTCCACAGGAGAGGAGCCTGAAAGCTGAAGCTCTGCCTCCCATTCTACTCTTACAAACCCTAGGAACTACAAGTAAGCCTGCAGTCTGAGAGCGAAGCGCTCTATTGGGGTGATATGGTACTATGAGGTCCCTAAGATAATATGGGACCTGATTATTCAAAACCTATAAGTAAGAAGAAGAATTTTAAATTCTATTCTAGAATTAACAGGAAGCCAATGAAGAGAGGCCAATATGGGTGAGATATGCTCTCTCCTTCTAGTCCCCGTCAGTACTCTAGCTGCAGTATTTTGAATTAACTGAAGGCTTTTTAGGGAACTTTTAGGACAACCTGATAATAATGAATTACAATAGTCCAGCCTAGAGGAAATAAATGCATGAATTAGTTTTTCAGCATCACTCTGAGACAAGACCTTTCTGATTTTAGAGATACTGCGCAAATGCAAAAAAGCAGTCCTACATATTTGTTTAATATGCGCTTTGAATGACATATCCTGATCAAAAATGACTCCAAGATTTCTCACAGTATTAATAGAGGTCAGGGTAATGCCATCCAGAGTAAGGATCTGGTTAGACACCATGTTTCTAAGATTTGTGGGGCCAAGTACAATAACTTCAGTTTTATCTGAGTTTAAAAGCAGGAAATTAGAGGTCATCCATGTCTTTATGTCTGTAAGACAATCCTGCAGTTTAGCTAATTGGTGTGTGTCCTCTGGCTTCATGGATAGATAAAGCTGGGTATCATCTGCGTAACAATGAAAATTTAAGCAATGCCGTCTAATAATACTGCCTAAGGGAAGCATGTATAAAGTGAATAAAACTGGTCCTAGCACAGAACCTTGTGGAACTCCATAATTAACCTTAGTCTGTGAAGAAGATTCCCCATTTACATGAACAAATTGTAATCTATTAGATAAATATGATTCAAACCACCGCAGCGCAGTGCCTTTAATACCTATGGCATGCTCTAATCTCTGTAATAAAATTTTATGGTCAACAGTATCAAAAGCAGCACCGAGGTCTAACAGAACAAGCACAGAGATGAGTCCACTGTCTGAGGCCATAAGAAGATCATTTGTAACCTTCACTAATGCTGTTTCTGTACTATGATGAATTCTAAAACCTGACTGAAACTCTTCAAATAGACCATTCCTC
Source organism: Thalassophryne amazonica (assembly GCF_902500255.1). Classification (NCBI taxonomy): domain Eukaryota; kingdom Metazoa; phylum Chordata; class Actinopteri; order Batrachoidiformes; family Batrachoididae; genus Thalassophryne; species Thalassophryne amazonica. Next base: position 11,849,071 of record NC_047125.1, on the reverse strand, counting down.
TGCAGATGATCAGTTAGCTGTTTTACAACTATCCTTTCAAGAATTTTTGAGAGAAAAGGAAGGTTGGAGATTGGCCTATAATTAGCTAAGATAGCTGGGTCAAGTGATGGCTTTTTAAGTAATGGTTTAATTACTGCCACCTTAAAAGCCTGTGGTACATAGCCAACTAATAAAGATAGATTGATCATATTAAGATCGAAGCATTAAATAATGGTAGGGCTTCCTTGAGCAGCCTGGTAGGAATGGGGGCTAATAGACATGTTGATGGTTTGGATGAAGTAACTAATGAAAAATAACTCAGACAGAACAATCTGAGAGAAAGAGTCTAACCAAATACCGGCATCACTGAAATCAGCCAAAGATAACAATACATCTTTGGGATGGTTATGAGTAATTTTTTCTCTAATAGTTAAAATTTTATTAGCAAAGAAAGTGATGAAGTCATTACTAGTTAAAGTTAAAGGAATACTCGGCTCAATAGAGCTCTGACTCTTTTCAGCCTGGCTACAGTGCTGAAAAGAAACCTGGGGTTGTTCTTATTTTCTTCAATTAGTGATGAGTAGTAAGATGTCTTAGCTTTACGGAGGGCTTTTTTATAGAGCAACAGACTCTTTTTCCAGGCTAAGTGAAGATCTTCTAAATTAGTGAGACGCCATTTCCTCTCCAACTTACGGGTTATTTGCTTTAAGCTGCGAGTTTGTGAGTTATACCACGGAGTCAGGCACTTCTGATTTAAAGCTCTCTTTTTCAGAGGAGCTACAACATCCAAAGTTGTCTTCAATGAGGATGTAAAACTATTGACGAGATACTCTATCTCACTTACAGAGTTTAGGTAGCTACTCTGTACTGTGTTGGTATATGGCATTAGAGAACATAAAGAAGGAATCATATCCTTAAACCTAGTTACAGTGCTTCTGAAAGACTTCTAGTGTAATGAAACTTATTCCCCACTGCTGGGTAGTCCATCAGAGTAAATGTAAATGTTATTAAGAAATGATCAGACAGAAGGGGGTTTTCAGGGAATACTGTTAAGTCTTCAATTTCCATACCATAAGTCAGAACAAGATCTAAGATATGATTAAAGTGGTGGGTGGACTCATTTACATTTTGAGCAAAGCCAACTGAGTCTAATAATAGATTAAATGCAGTGTTGAGGCTGTCACTCTCAGCATCTGTGTGGATGTTAAAATCGCCCACTATAATTATCTTATCTGAGCTAAGCACTAAGTCAGACAAAAGGTCTGAAAATTCATAGATAAACTCACAGTAACAACCAGGAGGACAATAGAGAACAACAAATAAAACTGGTTTTTGGGACTTCCAATTTGGATGGACAAGACTAAGAGACAAGCTTTCAAATGAATTAAAGCTCTGTCTAGGTTTTTGATTAATTAATAAGCTGGAATGGAAGATTGCTGCTAATCCTCCGCCTCGGCCCGTGCTACGAGCATTCTGGCAGTTAGTGTGACTCGGGGGTGTTGACTCATTTAAACTAACATATTCATCCTGCTGTAACCAGGTTTCTGTAAGGCAGAATAATCAATATGTTGATCCTTATTATATCATTTACTAACAGGGACTTAGAAGAGAGAGACCTAATGTTTAATAGATCACATTTAACTGTTTTTAGTCTGTGGTGCAGTTGAAGGTGCTATATTATTTTTTCTTTTTGAATTTTTATGCTTAAATAGATTTTTGCTGGTTGTTGGTGGTCTGGGAGCAGGCACCGTCTCTACGGGGATGGGGTAATGAGGGGATGGCAGGGGGAGAGAAGCTGCAGAGAGGTGTGTAAGACTACAACTCTGCTTCCTGGTCCCAACCCTGGATAGTCACGGTTTGGAGGATTTAAGAAAATTTCTAGAAATGAGAGCTGCTCCATCCAAAGTGGGATGGATGCCGTCTCTCCTAACTAGACCAGGTTTTCCCCAGAAGCTTTGCCAATTATCTATGAAGCCCACCTCATTTTTTGGACACCACTCAGACAGACAGCAATTCAAGGAGAACATGCGGCTAAACATGTCACTCCCGGTCCGATTGGGGAGGGGCCCAGAGAAAACTACAGAGTCCGACATTGTTTTTGCGAAGTTACACACCGATTCAATTTTAATGACCTCCGATTGGCGTAACCGGGTGTCATTACTGCCGACGTGAATTACAGTCTTACCAAATTTACGCTTAGCCTTAGCCCGCAGCTTCAAATTTCCTTCAATGTCGCCTGCTCTGGCCCCCGGAAGACAATTGACTATGGTTGCTGGTGTCGCTAACTTCACATTTCTCAAAACAGAGTCGCCAATAACCAGAGTTTGATCCTCGGCGGGTGTGTCGTCGAGTGGGGAAAAAACGGTTAGAAATGTGAACGGGTTGGCGGTGTACATGGGGCTTCTGTTTAGAACTACGCTTCCTCCTCACAGTCACCCAGTCGGCCTGCTTTCCCGGCTGCTCGGGATCTGCCAGAGGGAAACTAATGGCGGCTAAGCTACCTTGGTCCGCACCGACTACAGGGGTCTGGCTAGCTGTAGAATTTTCCACGGTGCGGAGCCGAGTCTGCAATTCGCCCAGCCTGGCCTCCAAAGCTACGAATAAGCTACACTTATTACAAGTACCATTACTGCTAAAGGAGGCCGAGGAATAACTAAACATTTCACACCCAGAGCAGAAAAGTGCAAGAGAGACAGGAGAAGCCGCCATGCTAAACCGGCTAAGAGCTAGTAGCTACGCTAAGCTAGTGGATTCCTAAAAACATGCAAAGTGAATAATGTGTAAATAATTTACAGGTGATTCAGCAGAGGGAGTGCTTTAGTTAAGGCACGTGAAGATTACACTGGGAAACAAATCGTTGTCTAGGTAACTAGATCAATCTAACTGCGCAGATTAAACAGCTAACAGATACAGAAAAACACCGCTGTGCTCCGGAATAGGAAGTGATACAATACCGCAGTGAGAGCCAACCACCAGTAGAGGTCATATCTTGAGTTTACTTTCCACGCAATAAGTCAAAACCTTATCTGATCATAACCATTTTTTAGTGGTGTGTTGTGGGAGGGTAAAGGATGGTTTCTTTCTAAAATTGTCATTGCCTATTTTTCTCATAAGGCCACTATCAATCCGATCTTGATTTTCATTTTATTTCAGTCAGTAAAGAACACCTTGACATATTGAAAACGTTTCTTGGTGGGGTCTTTGAAGTGGTGAGAGTATGTCCTTATAAATTTGGTTATTCCCCCATTCAGAATGAATAATAATGCAAATTGTAAGCACTTTGGGTATCTTAGCAGTAATAAGGCCCTCTATAAACCCAAGTCATCATTATATTATTATATAGCAAAGTAGCATATTAAAGTGCCAATCACTTACTGTACAAATAGACCATAAAACATCATTAACCCACCAGTCATTTATTGTTAAAATAATTTCCAGCCTTCACTTTTACCGCGACTATAAAACCATATCCCAATTTAACATACGATTTATTTTCTTTAGGCACACACACCCTTCAAATATTGAGGTGAAATCACTGGCAAACTACAGTTTATTGCTGTTTAATGAAATGAAATTCAAATTTGCCTTAAATGATTGCCCTGATGTCATTTTCTTAGGTTCCTATAATTATAACTGGGGAACCTATCAAATACATCCAACCGTGGTAAAAATTAGCAATCCGTGCACGTGTGTGTCAAAAGACAAAGAGGACGATGGAGGCGAAGAGGTAATTTTTTTCTGAGTATGTATTTCATGAAGTAATTTGGATGCTTTTATTAATTGGTTGTTATATCTTAACATATTTTAAATTGGTAGAAATACTAAATCTTTGAAGCATCTGGTGCTTCCTTGTTTTTGAACTCTTGCATCGTCGGTGTCTGTATGTGTGATGAACACGAATTACCGATGACCTTTTGGCAACTGCCCTCAAATGTTTTGGGATCATGTTCAGGGAACTCCTCATCAGCAATAAAGAAAAGCTTCTTTACTGCAATACAGAAAATAAGTGGAAAACTCTGTTTTCCTTTATTACTGCCTAATAGGATGGTGCCTGTTCAAGGCAAATTGGACGGAAGTGATCTGAGGAATGTTCAGAGGCAGAAATGTTCTCTAATTAGCTCTCAGGGTCTTCACTTTGGGCTTGTTGGATGAACTGTGAGACTGCATTCCTTGACTCTAGGAAAACAAGCTCAGATAAAATAAAGCATAGCTTTTGAAGTGCTTCCACTTGCGGCAGTACATATGACATCATCTGTAGATTTTTTTTGAGGGGAAATGGGTTATTTAAGCTTTATGTCCTGTAAGTGCATATGCGCCTATAGATTTTTGAACACATTTGATCATAACTCACTGCTTTCTCAATGGAAAACAATGTATGATTTATTTATTTATTTATTTAGGTTTCTTTGTTTAACTACTTTGGTGCAACTTATTTTTCAAAAATCTGGTATAAGAAGAAGTAGTAGTAGTAGTAATTTGGATGCATTTATTGATTGATTGTTATAGGTAACATATATTTACATATTATTTTAAAATGGTAGAAGAAGAAGTAGTAGTAGTAATTTCGATGCTTTTATTGATTGATTGTTATAGGTAACACATATATTTACGTATTATTTTAAAATGGTAGAAGAAGAAAAAGTAGTAGTAGTAGTAATTTCGATGCTTTTATTGATTGACTGTTATAGCTAACACATATCTTTACGTATTATTTTAAAATGGTAGAAGAAGAAAAAGTAGTAGTAGTAGTAGTAGTAGTAATTTGGATGCATTTATTGATTGATTGTTATAGGTAACACATATCTTTACGTATTATTTTAAAATGGTAGAAGAAGAAAAAGTAGTAGTAGTAGTAATTTCGATGCTTTTATTGATTGACTGTTATAGCTAACACATATCTTTACGTATTATTTTAAATGGTAGAAGAAGAAAAAGTAGTAGTAGTAGTAGTAGTAATTTCGATGCTTTTATTGATTGATTGTTATAGCTAACACATATCTTTACACATTTTAAAATGGTAGAAGAAGAAGTAGTAGTAATTGGATGCATTTATTGATTGATTGTTATAGGTAACATATATTTACATATTATTTTAAAATGGTAGAAGAAGAAGTAGTAGTAGTAATTTCGATGCTTTTATTGATTGATTGTTATAGGTAACACATATATTTACATATTATTTTAAAATGGTAGAAGAAGAAGTAGTAGTAGTAATTTCGATGCTTTTATTGATTGATTGTTATAGGTAACACATATATTTACGTATTATTGTAAAATGGTAGAAGAAGAAAAAGTAGTAGTAGTAGTAATTTCGATGCTTTTATTGATTGACTGTTATAGCTAACACATATCTTTACGTATTATTTTAAAATGGTAGAAGAAGAAAAAGTAGTAGTAGTAGTAGTAGTAATTTCGATGCTTTTATTGATTGATTGTTATAGCTAACACATATCTTTACACATTTTAAAATGGTAGAAGAAGAAGTAGTAGTAATTTGGATGCATTTATTGATTGATTGTTATAGCTAACACATATCTTTACGTATTATTTTAAAATGGTAGAAGAAGAAAAAGTAGTAGTAGTAGTAATTTCGATGCTTTTATTGATTGATTGTTATAGCTAACACATCTTTACACATTTTAAAATGGTAGAAGAAGAAGTAGTAGTAATTTGGATGCATTTATTGATTGACTGTTATAGCTAACACATATCTTTACGTATTATTTTAAAATGGTATGAAGAAGAAAAAGTAGTAGTAGTAGTAATTCGATGCTTTTGTTGATTGATTGTTATAGCTAAGACATCTTTACACATTTTAAAATGGTAGAAGAAGAAGTAGTAGTAATTTGGATGCATTTATTGATTGATTGTTATAGGTAACACATATATTTACATATTATTTTAAAATGGTAGAAGAAGAAGAAGAAGTAGTAGTAGTAATTTCGATGCTTTTATTGATTGATTGTTATAGGTAACACATATATTTACATATTATTTTAAAATGGTAGAAGAAGAAGAAGAAGTAGTAGTAGTAATTTCGATGCTTTTATTGATTGACTGTTATAGGTAACATATATCTTTACGTATTATTTTAAAATGGTAGAAGAAGAAGAAGAAGTAGTAGTAGTAATTTCGATGCTTTTATTGATTGACTGTTATAGCTAACAAATATCTTTACGTATTATTTTAAAATGGTAGAAGAAGAAGAAGAAGTAGTAGTAGTAATTTCGATGCTTTTATTGATTGATTGTTATAGCTAACACATATCTTTACGTATTATTTTAAAATGGTAGAAGAAGAAGAAGAAGTAGTAGTAGTAATTTCGATGCTTTTATTGATTGATTGTTATAGCTAACACATATCTTTACACATTTTAAAATGGTAGAAGAAGAAGTAGTAGTAATTTGGATGCATTTATTGATTGATTGTTATAGCTAACACATATCTTTACGTATTATTTTAAAATGGTAGAAGAAAAAGTAGTAGTAGTAGTAATTTGGATGCTTTTATTGATTGACTGTTATAGCTAACACATATCTTTACGTATTATTTTAAAATGGTAGAAGAAGAAAAAGTAGTAGTAGTAGTAGTAGTAGTAATTTCGATGCTTTTATTGATTGATTGTTATAGCTAACACATATCTTTACACATTTTAAAATGGTAGAAGAAGAAGTAGTAGTAATTTGGATGCATTTATTGATTGATTGTTATAGCTAACACATATCTTTACGTATTATTTTAAAATGGTAGAAGAAAAAGTAGTAGTAGTAGTAATTTGGATGCTTTTATTGATTGATTGTTATAGCTAACGCATATCTTTACGTATTATTTTAAAATGGTAGAAGAAGAAAAAGTAGTAGTAGCAGTAATTTTGATGCTTTTATTGATTGATTGTTATAGCTAACACATATCTTTACGTATTATTTTAAAATGGTAGAAGAAGAAAAAGTAGTAGTAGTAGTAGTAATTTCGATGCTTTTATTGATTGATTGTTATAGCTAACACATATCTTTACACATTTTAAAATGGTAGAAGAAGAAGTAGTAGTAATTTGGATGCATTTATTGATTGATTGTTATAGCTAACACATATCTTTACGTATTATTTTAAAATGGTAGAAGAAGAAAAAGTAGTAGTAGTAGTAATTTCGATGCTTTTATTGATTGATTGTTATAGCTAACACATCTTTACACATTTTAAAATGGTAGAAGAAGAAGTAGTAGTAATTTGGATGCATTTATGATTGATTGTTATAGCTAACACATATCTTTACGTATTATTTTAAAATGGTAGAAGAAAAAGTAGTAGTAGTAGTAATTTGGATGCTTTTATTGATTGATTGTTATAGCTAACACATATCTTTATGTATTATTTTAAAATGGTAGAAGAAGAAAAGTAGTAGTAGTAGTAATTTCGATGCTTTTATTGATTGATTGTTATAGCTAACACATATGTTACGTATTATTTTAAAATGGTAGAAGAAGAAGAAGAAGTAGTAGTAGTAATTTTGATGTTTTTATTGATTGATTGTTATAGGTAACATCTTTACGTATTATTTTAAAATGGTAGAAGAAGAAAAAGTAGTAGTAGTAGTAATTTCGATGCTTTTATTGATTGACTATTATAGCTAACACATATCTTTACGTATTATTTTAAAATGGTAGAAGAAGAAAAAGTAGTAGTAGTAGTAGTAATTTCGATGCTTTTATTGATTGATTGTTATAGCTAACACATATCTTTACACATTTTAAAATGGTAGAAGAAGAAGTAGTAGTAATTTGGATGCATTTATTGATTGATTGTTATAGCTAACACATATCTTTACGTATTATTTTAAAATGGTAGAAGAAGAAAAAGTAGTAGTAGTAGTAATTTCGATGCTTTTATTGATTGATGTTATAGCTAACACATCTTTACACATTTTAAAATGGTTAGAAGAAGAAGTAGTAGTAATTTGGATGCATTTATTGATTGATTGTTATAGCTAACACATATCTTTACGTATTATTTTAAAATGGTAGAAGAAGAAAAAGTAGTAGTAGTAGTAATTTCGATGCTTTTATTGATTGATTGTTATAGCTAACACATCTTTACACATTTTAAATGGTAGAAGAAGAAGTAGTAGTAATTTGGATGCATTTATGATTGATTGTTATAGGTAACATATATTTACATATTATTTTAAAATGGTAGAAGAAGAAGAAGAAGTAGTAGTAGTAATTTCGATGCTTTTATGATTGACTGTTATAGGTAACACATATCTTTACGTATTATTTTAAAATGGTAGAAGAAGAAGAAGAAGTAGTAGTAGTAATTCGATGCTTTTATTGATTGACTGTTATAGCCAACACATATCTTTACATATTATTTTAAAATGGTAGAAGAAGAAGAAGAAGTAGTAGTAGTAATTTCGATGCTTTTATTGATTGATTGTTATAGCTAACACATATCTTTACGTATTATTTTAAAATGGTAGAAGAAGAAGTAGTAGTAGTAATTTTGATGCTTTTATTGATTGACTGTTATAGCTAACACATATCTTTATGTATTATTTTAAAATGGTAGAAGAAGAAAAAGTAGTAGTAGTAGTAGTAATTTCGATGCTTTTATTGATGATTGTTATAGCTAACACATATCTTTACACATTTTAAAATGGTAGAAGAAGAAGTAGTAGTAATTTGGATGCATTTATTGATTGATTGTTATAGCTAACACATATCTTTACGTATTATTTTAAAATGGTAGAAGAAGAAAAAGTAGTAGTAGTAGTAGTAATTTGGATGCTTTTATTGATTGATTGTTATAGCTAACACATCTTTACACATTTTAAAATGGTAGAAGAAGAAGTAGTAGTAATTTGGATGCATTATTGATTGATTGTTATAGCTAACACATATCTTTACGTATTATTTTAAAATGGTAGAAGAAAAAGTAGTAGTAGTAGTAATTTGGATGCTTTATTGATTGATTGTTATAGCTAACATATCTTTACGTATTATTTTAAAATGGTAGAAGAAGAAAAAGTAGTAGTAGTAGTAATTTCGATGCTTTTATTGATTGATTGTTATAGCTAACACATATCTTTACGTATTATTTTTAAAATGGTAGAAGAAGAAGAAGAAGTAGTAGTAGTAATTTTGATGTTTTTATTGATTGATTGTTATAGGTAACATCTTTACGTATTATTTTAAAATGGTAGAAGAAGAAAAAGTAGTAGTAGTACTAGTAATTTCGATGCTTTTATTGATTGACTGTTATAAGCTAACACATATCTTTACGTATTATTTTAAAATGGTAGAAGAAGAAAAAGTAGTAGTAGTAGTAATTTCGATGCTTTTATTGATTGATTGTTATAGCTAACACATCTTTACACATTTTAAAATGGTAGAAGAAGAAGAAGAAGTAGTAGTAGTAATTTGGATGCATTTATTGATTGATTGTTATAGCTAACACATATCTTTACGTATTATTTTAAAATGGTAGAAGAAGAAGAAGAAGTAGTAGTAGTAGTAATTTCGATGCTTTTATTGATTGATTGTTATAGCTAACACATATCTTTACGTATTATTTTAAAATGGTAGAAGAAGAAGAAGAAGTAGTAGTAGTAATTTCGATGCTTTTATTGATTGACTGTTATAGCTAACACATATCTTTACGTATTATTTTAAATGGTAGAAGAAGAAAAAGTAGTAGTAGTAGTAGTAATTTCGATGATTTTATTGATTGATTGTTATAGCTAACACATATCTTTACGTATTATTTTAAAATGGTAGAAGAAGAAAAAGTAGTAGTAGTAGTAATTTCTATGCTTTTATTGATTGATTGTTATAGCTAACACATCTTTACACATTTTAAAATGGTAGAAGAAGAAGTAGTAGTAATTTGGATGCATTTATTGATTGATTGTTATAGCTAACACATATCTTTACGTATTATTTTAAAATGGTAGAAGAAAAAGTAGTAGTAGTAGTAATTTGGATGCTTTTATTGATTGATTGTTATAGCTAACACATATCTTTACGTATTATTTTAAAATGGTAGAAGAAGAAGAAGAAGTAGTAGTAGTAATTTTGATGTTTTTATTGATTGATTGTTATAGGTAACATCTTTACGTATTATTTTAAAATGGTTAGAAGAAGAAAAAGTAGTAGTAGTAGTAGTAATTTCGATGCTTTTATTGATTGACTGTTATAGCTAACACATATCTTTACGTATTATTTTAAAATGGTAGAAGAAGAAAAGTAGTAGTAGTAGTAGTAATTTCGATGCATTTATTGATTGATTGTTATAGCTAACACATATCTTTACGTATTATTTTAAAATGGTAGAAGAAGAAAAAGTAGTAGTAGTAGTAATTTCGATGCTTTTATTGATTGATTGTTATAGCTAACACATATCTTTACGTATTATTTTAAATGGTAGAAGAAGAAAAAGTAGTAGTAATTTCGATGCATTTATTGATTGATTGTTATAGCTAACACATATCTTTACGTATTATTTAAAATGGTAGAAGAAGAAAAAGTAGTAGTAGTAGTATTTCGATGCTTTATTGATTGATTGTTATAGCTAACACATATCTTTACGTATTATTTAAAATGGTAGAAGAAGAAAAAGTAGTAGTAGTAGTAGTAATTTCGATGCTTTTATTGATTGATTGTTATAGCTAACACATATCTTTACACATTTTAAAATGGTAGAAGAAGAAGTAGTAGTAATTTGGATGCATTTATTGATTGATTGTTATAGCTAACACATATCTTTACGTATTATTTTAAATGGTAGAAGAAGAAAAAGTAGTAGTAGTAGTAATTTCGATGCTTTTATTGATTGATTGTTATAGCTAACACATCTTTACACATTTTAAAATGGTAAGAAGAAGAAGTAGTAGTAATTTGGATGCATTTATTGATTGATTGTTATAGCTAACACATATCTTACATATTATTTTAAAATGGTAGAAGAAAAAGTAGTAGTAGTAGTAATTTGGATGCCAGTTATTGATTGATTGTTATAGCTAACACATATCTTTACGTATTATTTAAAATGGTAGAAGAAGAAAAATGTAGTAGTAGTAGTAATTTGGATGCTTTTATTGATTGATTGTTATAGCTAACACATATCTTTACGTATTATTTTAAAATGGTAGAAGAAGAAAAAGTAGTAGTAGTAGTAATTTCTATGCTTTTATTGATTGATTGTTATAGCTACCACAATCTTTACGTATTATTTAAAATGGTTAAGAGAAGAAGAAGTAGTAGTAGTAATTTTTGATGTTTTATTGATTGATTGTTTAGGTAACATCTTTACGTATTATTTTAAAATGGTAGAAGAAGAAAAAGTAGTAGTAGTAGTAGTAATTTCGATGCTTTATTGATTGACTGTTATAGCTAACACCTATCTTTACGTATTATTTTAAATGGTAGAAGAAGAAGAAAAAGTAGTAGTAGTAGTAATTTGGATGCTTTTATTGATTGATTGTTATCGCTAACACATCTCTTTACGTATTATTTTAAAATGGTAGAAGAAGAAAAAGTAGTAGTAGTAGTAATTTCGATGCTTTTATTGATTGATTGTTATAGCTAACACATATCTTTACTATTATTTTAAAATGGTAGAAGAAGAAGAAGTAGTAGTAGTAGTAGTAATTTGATGCTTTATTGATTGATTGTATAGCTAACACATATCTTTACGTATTATTTTAAAATGGTAGAAGAAGAAAAAGTAGTAGTAGTAGTAATTTGATGCTTTTATTGATTGATTGTATAGCTAACACATATCTCTTACGTATTATTTAAAATGGTAGAAGAAGAAAGGAAAAGTGTAGTAGTAGTAATTTGATGCATTTATTGATTGATTGTTATAGCTAACACATATCTTACGTATTATTTTAAATGGTAGAAGAAGAAGTAGTAGTAATTTGGATGCATTATTGATTGATTGTTATAGCTAACACATATCTTTACATATTATTTTAAAATGGTAGAAGAAGAAAAAGTAGTAGTAGTAGTAGTAGTAGTAATTCGATGCTTTTATTGATTGATTGTTATAGCTAACACATATCTTTAACGTATTATTTTAAAATGGTAGAAGAAGAAAAGTAGTAGTAGTAGTAATTTCGATGCTTTTAATTGATTGCTTGTTATAGCTAACACATATCTTTACGTATTATTTAAAATGGTAGAAGAAGAAGTATAGTAATTTGGATGCATTTATTGATTGATTGTTATAGCTACACATATCTTTACGTATATTTTAAAATGGTAGAAGAAGAAAAAGTAGTAGTAGTAGTAATTTGGATGCTTTTATGATTGATTGTTATAGTTAACACATATCTTACGTATTATTTTAAAATGGTAGAAGAAGAAAAAGTAGTAGTAGTAGTAATTTCGATGCTTTTATTGATTGATTGTTATAGCTAACACTATCGTTACGTATTATTTTAAAATGGTAGAAGAAGAAAAAGTAGTAGTAGTAGTAGTAATTTCAATGCTTTTATGATTGATTGTATAGCTACACATATCTTTACACATTTTAAAATGGTAGAAGAAGAAGTAGTAGTAATTTGGATGCATTATTGATTGATTGTTATAGCTACACACTATCTTTACATATTATTTAAAATGGTAGAAGAAAAAGTAGAGTAGTAGTAATTTGGATGCATTTATTGATTGATTGTTATAGCTAACACATATCTTTACGTATTATTTTTAAAATGGTAGAAGAAGAAAAAGTAGTAGTAGTAGTAATTTGGATGCTTTTATTGATTGATTGTTATAGCTAACACATATCTTTACGTATTATTTTAAAATGGTAGAAGAAGAAAAAGTAGTAGTAGTAGTAATTTGGATGCTTTTATTGATTGATTGTTATAGCTAACACATATCTTTACGTATTATTTTAAAATGGTAGAAGAAGAAGAAGAAGTAGTAGTAGTAATTTTGATGTTTTTATTGATTGATTGTTATAGGTAACATCTTTACGTATTATTTTAAAATGGTAGAAGAAGAAAAAGTAGTAGTAGTAGTAGTAATTTCGATGCTTTTATTGATTGACTGTTATAGCTAACACATATCTTTACGTATTATTTTAAAATGGTAGAAGAAGAAAAAGTTAGTAGTCGTAGTAGTAATTTGGATGCATTTATTGATTGATTGTTTAAGCTAACACATATCTTTACGTATTATTTTAAATGGTAGAAGAAGAAAAAGTAGTAGTAGTAGTAGTAATTTGGATGCATTTATTGATTGATTGTTATAGCTACACATATCTTTACCGTATTATTTTAAAATGGTAGAAGAAGAAGTAGTAGTAATTTGGATGCATTTATTGATTGATTGTTATAGCTAACACATATCTTTACGTATTATTTTAAATGGTAGAAGAAGAAAAAGTAGTAGTAGTAGTAATTTTGGATGCTTTTATTGATTGATTGTTATAGCTAACACATATCTTTACGTATTATTTTAAAATGGTAGAAGAAGAAAAGTAGTAGTAGTAGTAATTTCGATGCTTTTATTGATTGATTGTTATAGCTACACATATCTTTACGTATTATTTTAAAATGGTAGAAGAAGAAGAAGTAGTAGTAGTAGTAATTTCGATGCTTTTATTGATTGATTGTTATAGCTAACACATATCTTTACGTATTATTTTAAAATGGTAGAAGAAGAAAAAGTAGTAGTAGTAGTAATTTTGATGCATTTATTGATTGATTGTTATAGCTAACACATATCTTTACGTATTATTTTAAAATGGTAGAAGAAGAAGTAGTAGTAATTTGGATGCATTTATTGATTGATTGTTATAGCTAACACATATCTTTACGTATTATTTTAAAATGGTAGAAGAAGAAAAAGTAGTAGTAGTAGTAATTTCGATGCTTTTATTGATTGATTGTTATAGCTAACACATATCTTTACGTATTATTTTAAAATGGTAGAAGAAGAAAAGTAGTAGTAGTAGTAATTTCGATGCTTTATTGATTGATTGTTATAGCTAACACATATCTTTACGTATTATTTTAAAATGGTAGAAGAAGAAGAAGAAGTAGTAGTAGTAATTTTGATGTTTTTATGATTGATTGTTATAGCTAACACATATCTTTACGTATTATTTTAAAATGGTAGAAGAAGAAGTAGTAGTAATTTGGATGCATTTATTGATTGATTGTTATAGCTAACACACATCTTTACGTATTATTTTAAAATGGTAGAAGAAGAAAAAGTAGTAGTAGTAGTAATTTCGATGCTTTTATTGATTGATTGTTATAGCTAACACATATCTTTACGTATTATTTTAAAATGGTAGAAGAAGAAAAAGTAGTAGTAGTAGTAATTTCGATGCTTTTATTGATTGATTGTTATAGCTAACACATATCTTTACGTATTATTTTAAAATGGTAGAAGAAGAAGAAGAAGTAGTAGTAGTAATTTTGATGTTTTTATTGATTGATTGTTATAGGTAACATCTTTACGTATTATTTTAAAATGGTAGAAGAAGAAAAAGTAGTAGTAGTAGTAATTTCAATGCTTTTATTGATTGACTGTTATAGCTAACACATATCTTTACGTATTATTTTAAAATGGTAGAAGAAGAAAAAGTAGTAGTAGTAGTAGTAATTTGGATGCTTTATTGATTGATTGTTATAGCTAACACATCTTTACACATTTTAAAATGGTAGAAGAAGAAGTAGTAGTAATTTGGATGCATTTATTGATTGATTGTTATAGCTAACACATATCTTTACGTATTATTTTAAAATGGTAGAAGAAGAAGTAGTAGTAATTTGGATGCATTTATTGATTGATTGTTATAGCTAACACATATCTTTACACATTTTTAAAATGGTAGAAGAAGAAGTAGTAGTAATTGGATGCATTTATTGATTGATTGTTATAGGTAACACATATATTTTACATATTTAAAATGTTAGAAGAAGAAGAAGAAGTAGTAGTAGTAGTAATTTCGATGTTTTTATTGATTGATTGTTATAGGTAACATCTTTACGTATTATTTTAAAATGGTAGAAGAAGAAGTAGTAGTAATTTGGATGCTTTTATTGATTGATTGTTATAGCTAACACATATACTTTACACATTTTAAAATGGTAGAAGAAGAAGTAGTAGTAATTTGGATGCATTTATTGATTGATTGTTATAGGTAACACTATATTTACATATTTTAAAATGGTATAAGAAGAAGTAGTAGTAATTTGGATGCATTTATTGATTGATTGTTATAGGTAACACATATATGTACATATTTTAAAATGGTAGAAGAAGAAGAAGAAGTAGTAGTAGTAGTAGTAATTTCGATGTTTTATTGATTGATTGTTATAGGTAACATCTTTACGTATTATTTAAATGGTAGAAGGCAGAAGTAGTAGTAATTTGGATGCATTTATTGATTGATTGTTATAGCTAACATATCTTTACACATTTTAAAATGGTAGAAGAAGAAGTAGTAGTAATTGGATGCATTTATGATTGATTGTTATAGCTAACACATACTTTACGTATTATTTTAAAATGGTAGAAGAAGAAGTAGTAGTAATTTGGATGCATTTATTGATTAATTGTTATAGCTAACACATATCTTTACCAATTTTAAAATGGTAGAAGAAGAAGTAGCAGTAATTTGGATGCATTTATTGATTGATTGTTATAGGTAAACACATATATTTACATATTTTAAAATGGTAGAAGAAGAAGTAGTAGTAATTTGGATGCATTTATTGATTGATTGTTATAGGTAAACATATATTTACATATTTTAAAATGGTAGAAGAAGAAGAAGAAGTAGTAGTAGTAGTAATTTCGATGTTTTTATTGATTGATTGTTATAGGTAACATCTTTACGTATTATTTTAAATGGTAGAAGAAGAAGTAGTAGTAATTTGGATGCTTTTATTGATTGATTGTTATAGCTAACACATATCTTTACACATTTTAAAATGGTAGAAGAGAAGTAGTAGTATTTGGATGCATTTATTGATTGATTGTTATAGGTAACAACATATATTTACATATTTAAAATGGTAGAAGAAGAAGTAGTAGTAATTTGGATGCATTTATTGATTGATTGTTATAGGTAACACATATATTTACATATTTTACAATGTAGAAGAAGAAAAAAGTAGTAGTAGTAGTAATTTCGATGCTTTTATTGATTGATTGTTATAGCTAACACATATCTTTACGTATTATTTTAAAATGGTAGAAGAAGAAGAAGAAGTAGTAGTAGTAATTTTGATGTTTTTTTATTGATTGATTGTTATAGCTAACACATATCTTTACGTATATTTTAAAATGGTAGACGAAGAAAGTAGTAGTAATTTGGATGCATTTATTGATTGATTGTTATAGCTAACACACATCTTTAGTATTATTTTAAAATGGTAGAAGAAGAAAAAGTAGTAGTAGTAGTAATTTCGATGCTTTTATTGATTGATTGTTATAGCTAACACATATCTTACGTATTATTTTAAAATGGTAGAAGAAGAAAAGTAGTAGTAGTAGTAATTTCGATGCTTTTATTGATTGATTGTATAGCTAACACATATCTTTACGTATTATTTTAAAATGGTAGAAGAAGAAGAAGAAGTAGTAGTATGTAATTTGATGTTTTTATTGATTGATTGTTATAGGTAAATCTTTACGTATTATTTTAAAATGGTAGAAGAGAAAAAGTAGTAGTAGTAGTAATTTCAATGCTTTTACTGATTGACTGTTATAGCTAACACATATCTTTACGTATTATTTTAAAATGGTTAGAAGAAGAAAAAGTAGTAGTAGTAGTAGTAATTTGGATGCTTTTATTGATTGATTGTTATAGCTAACACATCTTTTACACATTTTAAATGGTAGAGAAGAAGTAGTAGTATTTGGATGCATTTATTGATTGATTGTTATAGCTAACACATATCTTTACGTATTATTTTAAAATGGTAGAAGAAGAAGTAGTAGTAATTTGGATGCATTTATTGATTAATTGTTATAGCTAAACATAGCTTTACACATTTAAAATGGTAGAAGAAGAAGTAGTAGTAATTTGGATGCATTTATTGATTGATTGTTATAGCTAACACATATCTTTACGTATTATTTTAAAATGGTAGAAGAAGAAGTAGTAGTAATTTGGATGCATTTATTGATTAATTGTATAGCTAACACATATCTTTTACACATTTTAAATGGTAGAAGAAGAAGTAGTAGTAATTTGGATGCATTTATTGATTGATTGTTATAGGTAACACATATATTACATATTTTAAAATGGTAGAAGAAGAAGTAGTAGTAATTTGGATGCATTTATTGATTGATTGTTATAGGTAACACATATATTTACATATTTTAAAATGTTAGAAGAAGAAGAAGAAGTAGTAGTAGTAGTAATTTCGATGTTTTTATTGATTGATTGTTATAGGTAACATCTTTACGTATTATTTTAAAATGGTAGAAGAAGAAGTAGTAGTAATTTGGATGCTTTTATTGATTGATGTTATAGCTAACACATATCTTTACACATTTTAAAATGGTTAGAAGAAGAAGTAGTAGTAATTTGGATGCATTTATTGATTGATTGTTATAGGTAACACATATATTTACATATTTTAAAATGGTAGAAGAAGAAGTAGTAGTAATTTGGATGCATTTATTGATTGATTGTTATAGGTAACACATATATTTACATATTTTAAAATGGTAGAAGAAGAAGAAGAAGTAGTAGTAGTAGTAGTAATTTTGATGTTTTTATTGATTGATTGTTATAGGTAACATCTTTACGTATTATTTTAAAATGGTAGAAGAAGAAGTAGTAGTAATTTGGATGCATTTATTGATTGATTGTTATAGCTAACATATCTTTACACATTTTAAAATGGTAGAAGAAGAAGTAGTAGTAATTTGGATGCATTTATTGATTGATTGTTATAGCTAACACATATCTTTACGTATTATTTTAAAATGGTAGAAGAAGAAGTAGTAGTAATTTGGATGCATTTATTGATTAATTGTTATAGCTAACACATATCTTTACACATTTTAAAATGGTAGAAGAAGAAGTAGTAGTAATTTGGATGCATTTATTGATTGATTGTTATAGGTAACACATATATTTACATATTTTAAAATGGTAGAAGAAGAAGTAGTAGTAATTTGGATGCATTTATTGATTGATTGTTATAGGTAACACATATATTTACATATTTTAAAATGGTAGAAGAAGAAGAAGAAGTAGTAGTAGTAGTAATTTTGATGTTTTATTGATTGATTGTTATAGGTAACATCTTTACGTATTATTTTAAAATGGTAGAAGAAGAAGTAGTAGTAATTTGGATGCTTTATTGATTGATTGTTATACCTAACACATATCTTTACACATTTTAAAATGGTAGAAGAAGAAGTAGTAGTAATTTGGATGCATTTATTGATGATTGTTATAGGTAACATATATTTACATATTTTAAATGGTAGAAGAAGAAGTAGTAGTAATTTGGATGCATTTATTGATTGATTGTTATAGGTAACACATATATTTACATATTTTAAAATGGTAGAAGAAGAAGAAGAAGTAGTAGTAGTAGTAATTTCGATGTTTTTATTGATTGATTGTTATAGGTAACATCTTTACGTATTATTTTAAATGGTAGAAGAAGAAGTAGTAGTAATTTGGATGCATTTATTGATTGATTGTTATAGCTAACACATCTTTACACATTTTAAAATGGTAGAAGAAGAAGTAGTAGTAATTTGGATGCATTTATTGATTGATTGTTATAGCTAACACATATCTTTACGTATTATTTTAAAATGGTAGAAGAAGAAGTAGTAGTAATTTGGATGCATTTATTGATTAATTGTTATAGCTAACACATATCTTTACACATTTTAAAATGGTAGAAGAAGAAGTAGTAGTAATTTGGATGCATTTATTGATTGATTGTTATAGGTAACACATATATTTACATATTTTAAAATGGTAGAAGAAGAAGAAGAAGTAGTAGTAGTAGTAGTAATTTCGATGTTTTTATTGATTGATTGTTATAGGTAACATCTTTACGTATATTTAAATGGTAGAAGACGAAGTAGTAGTAATTTGGATGCATTTATTGATTGATTATTATAGCTAACACATATCTTTACACATTTTAAAATGGTAGAAGAAGAAGTAGTAGTAATTTGGATGCATTTATTGATTGATTGTTATAGCTAACACATATCTTTACACATTTTAAAATGGTAGAAGAAGAAGTAGTAGTAATTTGGATGCATTTATTGATTGATTGTTATAGGTAACACATATATTTACATATTTTAAAATGGTAGAAGAAGAAGTAGTAGTAATTTGGATGCATTTATTGATTGATTGTTATAAGTAACACATATATTTACATATTTTAAAATGGTAGAAGAAGAAGAAGAAGTAGAAGTAGTAGTAATTTCGATGTTTTTATTGATTGATTGTTATAGGTAACATCTTTACGTATTATTTTAAAATGGTAGAAGAAGAAGTAATAGTACTAATTTGGATGCTTTTATTGATTGACTGTTATAGCTAACGCATATCTTTATGTATTATTTTAAAATGGTAGAAGAAGAAAAAATAGTAGTAGTAATTTTGATGTTTTTATTGATTGGTTGTTATAGCTAACACATATCTTTATGTATTACTTTAAAATGGTAGAAGAAGAGATATCAAATAGACTGGCATTTTTATTGATTTCACTTTTTTGTTTTGTGCTTCCAATGTTGTGGATCACTTGTTTGTGTTCATCTGAGTCTTATAAAATCCAATATGTCCATTGCACATTTATTTGTCCACCTTGCTTATTTTTGGAATTTAAATGTCCTTTTGGCACGCACCACAAGATCAATTTTTCTATCTGTGCCCATTTGATCATTTCTGTTGTCCAAGTTGAATCAAAGTACA
Organism: Thalassophryne amazonica; assembly: GCF_902500255.1. Lineage (NCBI taxonomy): Eukaryota > Metazoa > Chordata > Actinopteri > Batrachoidiformes > Batrachoididae > Thalassophryne > Thalassophryne amazonica. The sequence continues at coordinate 11,829,163 of NC_047125.1, read as the reverse complement.
TTTAATATTGTATTTTATTTGGTTGCCTTGCCTTTTTTAGTAGAATTTAAAGTCCTTATGTTAAATGACAGCACATGCCGTGGTGTGCATAAGTGCTACACTGAGGACCAGTCTGAGAAATAGATGTGTGACTTTTATGTCTTTTTTCCCCTCTTCAAGAGACCTTTTTTTGACAGGGGCAACATATACTGCAGAAAATATAAGTAGGAATGACAGACTCCTTTGTGCACTGTCTAAGTTTAGACCAGATTTAATTGTAAAATGAACTGCTTGGTTGTTTACCAGATATTACTTCTTCATTAACAAGGTAGAAGATTGAAAAGATCAAGAGCGCTGACTCCTTATAAAATACAGTACATGCATCACATGTGTTGCCATGGCAAATAAATTCATTAATTATATTTACTGCAATGGCATGTGATTAAAAAAAAAGTTCATATTCGAATCTTGAACAGACAGTTTGGGGAAAGAAGGTCAGAAACACGGACCAACACTATACACACTATAAAACACACAGCATTCAGTTATTGAGCTACAAGATTGGAAAGCTTTGAAGTCTGTCCGGTCATGCAAACTTTTGTAAATCCATGGATCAATTTTGCACATGTGGAGCAGAAAATATTCAAAATCGGTTTATTGATATCCAACTCAATGGCAAATCATTCTAAAAACTGGGGACCACAGTATAACCATCTATCCGTTATATTTAGTATTAGCAGCAGTTTCTTAATTTTCTTTAAAATAAATCAATCAAACAACTTTGGAGATATGGTACATTTTGAAAACACGTATTGTTTCATTCATGCGTTCATTCATTTTTTTTTTTCTCCTTATCCAAGTCCGGATGCAGTGGCAGCAGACCAAGCAGCTCCTCCCACACTTCCCTATTCATGTCCAGGCCATTTAAGTCCACCTGGGGGGTTTCCAAGACATTCTAAAACTAGCTCAGCGATGTCCTAGGTCTCCTCCTAACTGAACATTCCTGGAAGACCTCCCTAAAGAGGCGAGCAGGTGCCAGATCACCTGAGCTGGGTCCTTTTAATGCAAAGAAGCAGCGACCGTTCTCCGAGTACTGTGGCTGATGAACAATACCATGGTTTCACTGGTGACAGCAAAAATGGCACTCCAAGCATCCATATAGGATAATGTCACTTCACAGCAACTCACCACTCATTTTCTTATTGTTACATACAGCCAATGATTTCATATCATCAGGCCTCCAAACACCTCGACAATATGATAAACACAGTACAGTAGGAGCCACCTAGGCTGAAACCATCTGCTTCATTAGTATTCACTGTATTGACTCTTCACCTTTTCAGCACATCACAATCTGATGTCTCTTACCTTTGCTGCACTATTTTTACCTGCTCCTAGATACCGTCTCTCAGCATGTGACGTCAAGAAAAAAAGGGGGAGAGATAGACAGAGAGAGAGAGAAAGCTGTTATCATTCATCCACAGTGTGGGCTGGCTTGCACTTTACTGTCATCTTCCAGGAAAGTAATCAGGAGGTAGCAGCAGAGTGCTCAAAAGAGACTTAACGCATTATGAAGGCAGGGGGTAGGACATTGCTAGGACACAACTAGGCTCTAAAGGAAATGATGATTGTCAAAGTATGATGTTTGTCTTTAAAATTCCCTGAGGTACCCCTAAATTACAGAAGCATAACAACAGGGTTGAATATATGCATTTTCAGTTTCTCAGCTTTTCTGACTTGCATGATGAGTTCTACTGGCCCTATGTTTCTCCTAGCTTTTTATGTTACATTTAATTATCAAACAGAAATTTAAATAATTGCATAATCTGCCTTATCGTGCTCAGATTACAAATATGGTCAAGGTAGCTGAAGATATTGGGCCTGGTTAGATATTTGATTTTAGGACAATTCTAAGGTTCTTACCGAACTAGAGCTTAACCCATAGAACCTAGATGACACCCTCCTGCATCCTGGTTAACTATTCATTATATACCAATTCATAGTTCATGCCTTTTACACAATGTTCCAAACAAATATATGTCTCACATTCTGAAAACAGAAATGGTTCTGAACATTGTGATATGCAACACATGGGCATTATACAAAAAGAAAAGAGCTTAAAAGAGGAATTTATTAAGATATGATAAAATCATGAAATACCTTTAGGGCTCTAAGGGTTGACCTGTGTAAGGCAGTTTGATAGATTCCCTCAATATGGTATGGAAATATTATTGGCTTTCTCTTGTGATTCTTTAGGAAACTCAATGATTCTGTGGACTTTTACCCATAGTACTTTGTTTAACAGATACAATTTCTAGTAAATGTAGAAACAAAGGATTCAGATGGAAAAAAAACTGTGTTCAAAATGTGGATTTACAGGAAAATGCAGAGATTTCCTTAAATAAAATGATAACAGTATGCTGAAATTCGTAATAATTTGTACAGTGATCGTTATCAAAGCAGTCAAGTACATGGTGGACTCAATTAAAATAAGTTTTGCACAGACTGGGTTTTGCATCTGAACCCTTCAAATATGTATTTTTAAATATGTTTTAAGTGCTGACTAAATATAGAGTTGTGGTCGGATATTTATATGCAATCACGGGCATGAATACCATGGTAACTTTGGGCTTTTAATGATTTCTTTGAACCATTCTTTTGTTGGGGTGGAATGATTGTACAACATACATAATTAATAACTTTAAAAGACAAGAATTTGTGCAGAAGTATGAATATATTTTGGATCTTCTACTCTGGGTGTAGCTTGCTAAGGGATATTTAACCAAATATTCATAGGGGTTGAGACTGTATGTATAATTTTGACCCTGTGTGGACTAGAGAAGATCAAAAATTCACAGATAAAATAGACATAATACTGTTTTTTTTTGTTTTTGTTTTTTTTAGCATCCAAAGTGGGGTGCAAGGAAAAAACGTTTTTTGACATACACATATATGTATGTAAGCTTAAACTTTATAAACCAAAATAAATCATATAGTAGGACTCAAGGCAGAATAAAAAAAAAAAACAAAACATAAAAATAAAAAATACACAACTAACAAGGCTCAATATCTCTTTATTGCCTCGTATTTCATACTGGGGAAATAAAAAGCACAAAAGTAGAAATAATATGTATATGTCACGGACACAACGAGTGACGCTCTTTAGCATCTCACCATGTCATTTAGGTCCTTCAGATTTTTTTTTTTTTTTTGAGTAAATACTTTGGTGGAGCATGAGCATGGCTAAAACCTTTCAGCTTCTGGGGGGTCTCCACTCCCTAGACCCCACTAATTACAGCCCTCTTAACCCCCTGCCACTTTAAGCATTTTTTTTAATGTCAGTGTAAATCAATATTCAAAGTTATCAGCTAGTTGATAGTAGGGCTAAACAATATGGCCAAATTATCCTATTGCAGTATTGTCATATCAATATGATATACGCTATGACTATGATTTCACACAAAGTGCAGCAACAGTTAAAATTAAACATTCTTAAACAAAACCGTAATAAAACCACACTCATTTTGCACTAATCATAAGGTTAGGATACAGTGCTCTCCAAAACTATTGGAACACTTGGTATTTCACACATTATATGTTCGATGTCACTGACATTAATGAGTGAAGTTCTTCACTATCTGTGTATATATCATCAAACAATAATTTAAAATTGAATAATTGTTGCAGAACCCACCATCGGTTTGTGGCTTTTTACTACAATGTTGTCCGATTAGTGGCCGTTTTCCCTATGGACAGATTGTTTTGTACCATTTCCAGTCTGTGCCTTCATCTGCCATCGGTTTGTGACTTTTTACAGAAATGTTGTCCAGTTTCCGGCTTTTTCCCCCTATAGGTAGATTTTTTTTTGTGCCATTTCTGGACTGTTTTTTTTTTTTTTTTTCCCCCATTTCCAGTTTATGCCTTCATCGACCATCAGTTTGGGGCTTTTTACAACTTTGTACAACAATGTTGTCCGGTTTGTGGGGTTTTTTTCCCCTATGGGCAGATTTTTTTTTGTGCCATTTCTGGTTTGTGTTTTTTTGTACCATTTTCGGATTGTTTTGTGCCATTTCTGGTTTGTGCCTTCGTTTACCATCGGTTTGTGGCTTTTTACAACAATGTTGTCCGGTTTGTGGTTTTTTCCCCTATGGGCAGTTTTTTTGTGCCATTTCTGGATTGTGTTTTTTGTACCATTTCTGGATTGTGCCTTCATCTACCATAAAAGCAAGCTTTGATAGTGTAACTTAAAGCCAAAAAAACATAAATTACCCACCATCAGCAATTGCAGACCATCAAGAATAAAAGAACCTTCAGTCTACTATGAAAAACCTTTAAGGAACTTGACTGGCTAATCTTGGTAGTGCTTGAACAGTGCGCTAGCTCAGACAGTTTGATCCTCACCTTCAGAACAAACAACAAACAGGCTTCCTGCAATCTGTGCCTTCATTTACCACTGGTGTGTTGCTTTTTATGGCTTTTTACAACAATGTTGTCCGGTTTGTGTTTTTTTTTTTTCCCCCCTATGGGCAGATTTTTGGTGCCATTTCCGGATTGGTTTTTGTACCATTTCCAGATTGTTTTGTGCTTTTTCTGGTTTGTGCCTTTGTTTACCATCTATTTGTGGCTTTTTACAACAGTATTATCCAGTTTGTGGCTTTTCCCCTATGGGATTTTTTTGTGGCATTTCCAGATTGTGATTTTTTTTTTCTGCCATTTCCTGTTTGTGCCTTCATCTACCATAAGAGCGAGCTTTGCTAGTGTAACCTAAAGCCAAAAAAACAAATTATCCACCATCAGCGATTGTAGAACATCAAGAATAAAAGAACCTTCAGTCTACTATGAAAAACCTCTATGGAACTTAACTGTCTAATCTTAGTAGTGCTTGAACAGTGTGCTAGCTCAGACAGTTTGATCCTCACCTTCAGAATGAACAACAAACAGGCTTCCTGCAATCATAAAATCCACCCAGTCAACTTGGCCACATATGATTTTGCACAGCTAATATTTTTTAAGCCAAGAACAGGCCCTTAAAGTCAGCCCTTGCATGACCTGGAACCCTCTGGAGAGACACAAGCATGAAGGTAATACGATTCAGGTTTCAGGTTCCTGTCAGAATAGGAGCAGACACATATGAACACTCTGAAGAACTCTCATGCTTTTAAGATGGCCAGAAAATAATACATTGCAGTATTCAATTCTGGATGACAAAGGCATGAATAAGAACCTCAGCATCAGCCATGGACAAAATTGGTTGAACCTTTGCAGTATTTTGCAAATGAAAAAAAAAAAAGGCAATCCATGTCACCTCTCTGATATGTTTCTCAAAAGAAAAAGAGTGATCAAAAATCACACAGGAGATTCCTAACTCACTGTGTTGAATCACACTGCCACCCAATGAAAAAGCAAAAATCAGGTTTCTCAGCCTGGAAGATGCCACAACCTTTATTTCAGTCTTATCCGAGGTCAGCAGCAGGAAATTAGCGCACATCCAGCTCCTTAATGCAACCAGATAAGTACCCAGTTTAACAACATAAAACCCATTTCCTGCAAGCACTGACATATACAACTACAAATCAACATACAAATGACAATCACTACCATAGCTTCAAACAGCATTTCCTTGTGATGCTAAATACAGAGAAACTGAAGTGAGCTAAGAACTGAGCCTTGGGGAATTCCACATTTAGGTTATCACATCAGCGCTGGATGGGAATACACCTCAAACAATCAGAGAATGTAAGAACATTATATTATAAGCATATTTTTGAATGGCAGATATCAGTGTTCTAATGTTATTCACCCAAGAGCCACCTATGGGTGTCGAAATCCAACCCCTCATCCTTGTTGTGACACCTGGAAAATGGATCAAGTTGGGGATTGCTTGTTGGGGTGATATTCGACAGGGACTTTGTGTGGCACACGAGGCCCAACAGAAACCCTAAACACAAGATGTCTAACGGGGCTTGAAAACAAGAAGTCCTCAATGGTGGACAAAGAGTGCCATAGGTGTTCAGACCCCAATCGCCTATGATTTACAAGCCATCGGACCAGGCTAAGGATTTGTCAAGAACTGCCTTTTTGTCGGCAAACCAACCCAAGCACAGGCATCTCTAGATCAAGCCTGAATGTAGGTATTCCATCTTGGAAATGACCAAGAGACAAGCTACCTCACCAGCGAGGGATTGCCAGGATGACAAGAGCCAACTGTAACATTTGGCAAGATCTTGATCAACATCATACTAGTAGTTTAATGGGTCCTTCTTTCCATTTAATAACATTTGTCATTCTATTTCATAGAAATTGACAAGTGCAAACTGTTTGGTTAGTCCTTCTTACCAACAAACGGGCCAACTAACCTATGATAATGACCTCCTTGGTGATGATGTGATTAATAGTCAATGATCGCATCCATTGCTTGCATCATTATTTCGCATGCATATCTTCTTCTTGACCTCATTATGTTTCAAACTTGGGTTTATAACTGCATTTGTGCATGAACGTGCATACACCACAGTGCTCCCCGCCTGTTCAAAGCATTAATGTGCAACCTTGTACAAGGTTAATCTGTCAGTCTTGCTGTATATTTGCATTCATTCTTACCTGCACCTCACCACTCAACTGACTGTGTATCAAACCAGGCTGCATCTCAATCGTAAGTCTTTGTACATTATAGATGAGCCTCCAACAAAGTAGACACACACAAATCTGACTTCCCCACTGAAACCTCCAATTTCCTGCAGAAACCACCTATTAACCACACCTACAGCACTTCTCCAGACTGTCAATATTTACTATATATGTAATGTCTTCACGAGCCATTAAACTGACTGGTTCTCAAAAGTAATGTATTATCACGGTATGGGGCCAGTGTTGGATCTAAATATCTCTCTCTCTCTCACTTTCTTTCCCTTATAGATGCACTGCGTAGGAGGGCTACAAGATAATTGCCTTTTTTTCCCCACTTTTGCTTGCAGAATGAATAGGTTGGCTCTTAATTAGTAGTTCAGGTGTTTGTTAGGAACAGTGCATAAAGCCAACACAGATATAAAAAAAAACTATATATAGTGCATTGTGTTGAGGCAGCATACCCTTACCTCACCTATACATTTCTTTATTTGAATGCATGGACAAAAATAACACTGGTGTGTCTCACAGAGATAGGTGATGCAAGCAAGTGATATGTTCAAACCTACCATTCTTGTGTACAGGTGTGATGGAAATGTGCAGCTATGGTCTTGGCAGCCTTTATTGGTCATAAAAATATCAGTTAGCTGAGCACTATAGTGCAGCAAATAACTGAAACAATTGTGCAAATGGTGATACAAGCACCAAAGTTGGCACAAATACTCCTTAGACATTACTCCGACTGCCCACTTGAATTTTCAATAGGCGGCCTGTTCGGGGTCAATTGAAAAAAAAAAAGCAAAAAAAAAAATGCTCAAATCATTTTGAAAACTACACCACATTATTTGTCTGATCGTAAAGATTCCAAAAAGGTATAGTTTGGACTATCTATGAATGAACGTTCAGGAGTTATGGAGTAAAAACAGCAAAAATGGTGACAAAGGTCAGTTTCAGTTTGTACAGGGGTCAAAAGTTAAAGTTGCTCCAATTTTGGTAAACAAAAAAAGTGATGCAAATTATTAGTTGAGTTAACAGGGTTTTGTAAGGAATAGTTTGGACCATGAATCGTGCTTAGTTATAATGTTAAAGGGTAACATATGTCACATGTCATAGAATCCAATGGACGTTAACCTTGTTCAACCTTTAATTTGGAGACCAAGCATTCAACACAGTCAAAACTATTCCATTTATCAATCCTATTACCTCTACCAACATTTTGCATCATTTTTTACCGAAACTGAAGTAATTTTAACTTTTGACCATTTGAGTACAAACTTTTGAGTACAAACTGAAACTGACCTGTCACCATTTTTGCTGTTTTCACCCCATAACTCCAGAACATTCAGTCATAGATAGTCCAAACTATACCTTTTTGGAATCTTTAGGATCAGACACATAATGTGGTGTAGTTTTCAAAATGATTTGAGCATTTTTAATTTTGACCCCTGTGTAATTCTTATTGACCCCTACCTGGCAGATTGAAAATTCAAGTGGCCAGTCATTTTTTTTTTCTCAAAAGAGTAATGTCTAAGGAGTATTTGTGCCAACTTTGGTGCTTTGCTTGTATCACTATTTGCACAATTTTGCTCTAAATATTCTCCTAGCTGCTGCACTACTACCATGTTCAAGTAACTAGAGAGTGCAGCCGTAGATGGCAGATACTGACAACTAGGTGCAAAATATATCCGCAAGCCACATCATGGAGAGTCTTAGGACTTCAAAAGTCATGAAGAGTAACATTTATCAACATAGTGCATGATATAATCACTACGTTTGAGAAGAGGCCTTGGCACCCCCCGAGTTAAACGATCATGAATCTCAGCTTTGGTTGAGGATTCAATAGTTGGTGACCTCCACCACTCAGTTCAGCTCAGTGATGTTACAGTGATGTTATGGTGTTTGGAACGGACAGGCGAGGGTGGATGGAATGAAAGATCAGAGATGGATTGAAGGAGTGTTGAGGCAAAGCGGTGATGAAGTACATCACCAAAGCCGAGTTGCTTTTTAATCAATATACACTGAGCAGGAATGTTTGTTACTGCAGGATCGTACAGAAACAGATGCCAAGATGCATGTTGTAAATGCGATAGGAACCTGTACCTTTTCTCAGACAGGGTTGTATAACTGTGGAGGTACATCTGTGCCATCAGAGTTTGAATTTGAATTTTTAAGGTTGATTTTTTTTTTTTTTTTTTTTTGCATCAAAATCAGAGTTTGAAGTTGAATTTCTAAGGTAAAATTTGGTTTGCATCAAAATATTCAACCTCAAAAACTTCAACCTAAAAAAAAAAAAAAAAAAAAAAAAAAAACCCAACCAAAAAAAAAAAAATCCAACCTAAAAAATTAAACCAAATAATAATAATTAATAAATAAAAATAAACACCAAAAATTCAACTTAAAAAAATTCAAACTCAAAAAATAGAAAAGCAGGGAGAAGCAATCAATCCCTGTCTCAGTCATCCAACTTACAGCAATGTATCCCATTTTTGTCATCTTTTGATTTGGTCTTGGTGTCACATGACCAATGGAGCAAAACGTGATTGGCCGAACGTTGGATGATTGAGAAATGGATCGATTGCTTCTACCTGCTTTTCAATTTTTCAAGGTTGATTTTTTTTTTTTTTTAGGTTGAATTTTTGAGGTGAAATTTTTTTTTTTAGTTTGAATTTTTTTTTTTTTTGATAGATTTTTTTTTTAGGTTAAAGTTTTAGAGGCTGAATATTTTTATGCTAAACAAATTCAAACTTAGAAATTCAACTTCAACTCTGATTTTGATGCTTAAAAAAAAAAAAAAATCAACCTTGCATTTCAAATTCAAACTCTGATGGCACAGATTTACTTCTATACATAACAAGCTCTAGACTTTTGTAATTCAATCTATGCTTTTCATTATGATGCGTTTGCACTAGATGACACCAGACATGTTTTATTGTCACACTCACCCATCACCAAATACCACAGTGTTGTAGGTCCATCCTCTTTGCACATCTACTTTGCTGCAATGAACAACAGGGAAAAACAGTGTATTTACTGTATTTGTCAGTCCTTATGCAATACTATGTGACTTTATATCGGTACATTTATGCTTCTGGTCACAATTTATATACTGGCGTATCAAAAAGGGTGGACTTGTAATGCTCTGGTTATTTTTTATGAACATCAGATGTAATTACTTGGAAAAGAAAAGACCTATCAAGACAATCTTGGTGTCATTTGAAAGCTTAGGATGTTCTTTTTCCAGTGATATGTATTTCATAATTGGACATAAATCAAGAAACTTCTGGTCTGCTGAAATGGTTTTGTCAGGGGTGGACTCTGCAGTGGTTGCGGTGGTGATTCATTAAACATACAGTCCTTTTTGTCAAGTTGTCTTTAAATATGGTATATTATGAAAGAATGGGTTCTTCAGAGCATTTTGACACCAGTTCCATAGAGTTTGTATGAAAATTGACTGAATAATGCTATTTTTAGCAAAAAAGCTCAATTCTGAGAAAATCGACAAAAACGTTTTGAATTTATTTATGTCACATAAATTGGCTTGTTTGCTCAAACTAAATGGAGAGCCAATTTTTATAAGACTCAGGCAGTTTACAAAATCTTACTTGGGGATTAAATGCATATTGAGTAATAGCCTTCACAAATATTAGTATTTCTTGAAATTTGCCAACTTGAAGCACCCCCTTTAGTCAATGCATTCAATCCCCCAACCCAAATTAGTGATTATTTTGAACTAGCCTCCTATAATACTTAGATCACAAAAGTACTTTGGGGGATTGGATGCATTTAATGTAAGAGCTGTCTAAAACTTCCCTGTTCACAAAATTCCAGTTTTAGACCATACTGGATGTGAACTTTGATGACTCCTGACAAGGTCACCGTAAGGAATTTGGCCAAAATGTTTGGTGTATGTTCGTTTGGTGGAGGGTGCATCCAGTTACCAAAGTTGATCACTATCACAGCCTGCCTGGCTCTGGAATAATTAAATCCAGAAGGCTGCATTTGAAAGGGATAAATGTGTCTACTTTACATAATGAATTTTGAAAAAAATGACCATTTTGACCCTGTTAAACTTTTTAGGCCCAGCTTTTGAAATGCAACCTTCTATGCTTTGTGTCCTGTGGTGTGCTAGGGTACATACAATCATAGCATAGTATATCCAATTAACAGAGCACTTTTAGCAGGATACTTATTTAGCCTCACTGATTCAAAGAACGACCCAGGTGGTGTCAGTCCTTACAATTCATCTGCCTTTGTAAGGCTTATTGTTCAGAAGATGAAAGGTTTTAGTCATGTTAATGCTCCCCTGAAGCATTTACTCAAAAAAAGGTCTGAAAGACCTAAATTACATGGTGAGATGCTGAAGAGCTTTGCTGGTTCATGTCCACAACACATACATATTAAAGTAAGCAGTAATCTAACTTAGGCACTTCAAATTTAAATAATCAGAAAAGCAATAAATTACTTTTTCAAAGAGTAATCATTAATTGGATTACCTTTTCAAAGTAACTGTTGCAACACTGGTTGTGGCAGATAAAATATATTATGTCAAAACCAAAATAATCCAAATTATATTAATTTTCATACATATACACAACCATTGGCTGTATTGGTTCGTCTACATGACAGGATGCCTTGAATGAAATGTTGATTTCATCTCCAGTTGCTACGTTTTACACATTATTGATTTTATACTAGTTGGGAATAGGGATAAACGTTGGACCCGTATAAATTACGGTATGTTCATTCATGATGTAGCATAGCATTGTCATGATGGTTTTACTGCCTCCCAGGGTATAGCACTCTGAACTCAGATATATATCTTGGCTTTGTATTTTACTGCATATACATGGCTAGTATTAGGGTCCAATTTACCTCTATGTATTGAAAAATTAATATACTTACCTACCAGAGGTGGGACGAAGTCACCATCAAGTCACTCTCACATCATGAATCAGCAAGTCCCAAGTCAAGTCTCAAGTCAGTTTGAGTGGTTATTATGATTGTCGGTTGGTCATTATGGTCATTATGACTCTCATGACTTGAGAGTGACTTGATGGTGAATTTGTCCCTACCTACTGAATGACCTACCTACCTACAGAACGACCTACCTGCCTGCAGAATGACCTACCTACCGAACAACTTACCTGCCTACAGAACGACCTACCTGCCTGCAGAACAACCTACCTACCGAACAACTTACCTGCCTACAGAACAACCTACCTACCTATCTACTTACCTACCTCCCTCCCTACCGAACGACTTACCTACCTACCTCCCTACCAAACGACCTACCTCCCTCCCTCCCTCCTGAATGACTTACCTACCTACTTACCTACCTACCAAATGATACCTACCTACCTACTGAATGACCTACCTACCTACCTACCTCTCTCTCTATTCAGATTTATGGTATTGGGGCATCGTCTGAAAATAATGATTTCAATTTGAAATCCAAAAACACAAAGGACTAGATGACAACAGAGGTTCTAGGTCTTGAAGAGGTATTTGATCATTATGGCAAATCTAAGGTGCAGTGTTTTACACTCTATGAATCAAGATTTGCTCTTCACTGTTGGCAAAACACTTTCATACAAACGCTTAGATCAGTCCACTCCTGCAAGAATCTGCCGTGCTGCTTTGCAGGACAAAACTGTTGGCGCCTTCATTCCCTTTCATTTGAAGTTATGCCGTCTCTGAGGAATATCTGAAGTATTCCTAGTAGATCAGTTTCTTATGTGCTGTTTGCACTACAACACAAACACAATTTACAGCGTAAAAGCAGTGTTGTAATTTCACATCTTATGTGTAAGCGTGTTTGCTTCTAGAAGCTGTTGAGCCGCTCGTTTTGCAGCGTGACTGCAGCTGTTGTGGGAGTCAGCTGTTCCGCCAACATCCCCAGCTGGCAACATCAACACTGACAATTAGAAAGAGGCCAATTTAATTTAAAGGGCTCCATACATTCAGCATGCAGATGGAATAAAATCATGTCATTTGTCCCCAAAAATATATACTAGAAATATTGTACTAACTACTCTGGGCAGGAAGATTACCACATAGAATCATAATTTTAAACTTTATATATGTTTTCGGTCGCATTTCACAAACTGCGCCGAAAAAGTGTAACAGGGTCAAAATGGTCATTTTGTTCAAAATTCATTATGTAAAGTATAGACATTTATCCCTTTCAAATGCAACCTTCTGGATTTAATTATTAATTAGTTTTAGAGAAAAAGCCAATTACGTCACATAAATAAATGGAAAATGTATTGGAATTCAAAACATTTTTTGTCAATTTTCTCGGAATTTGCAGAAAATAGCATTATTCGGTCAATTTTCATGCAAAATCTACAGAACTGGTGTCAAAATGTTTTGAAGAACCCGTTCTTTCTTAATATACCATATTTAAAGACATCTGGGCAAAAATAATTAAACGGACCAGAAGTTCCTTGATTTATGTCCAAATGTTATGACATACATATCACTGGAAAGAGAACATCCTAAGCTTTAAAATGACACCAAGATTGTCTTGATAGGTCTTCTCTTCTCCGAGAAATTACATCTGATGTTCATAAAAATTAACCAGAGCATTACAAGTCCACCCTTTTTGATACACCAGTATATGAAATCAGACCTTTTCTGTATTTATGGTGAACCAGTAATTGAACTGAACTCATCAGTTCACTGTTTAAAATTTGTTTATGCTTAGAAATCATAAGTTCTCAGAAACTGAGTGACCATGCTGGATAGGAAGGAGACTCGTGAGGGAAGCCACCAAGACTCCTATGAATGAATTATCGTTTTTTGTGGATGTGAGTGGAGAAACGAGGAATGGTATAACATTTGCCTGTTGGATTCTTATTTGCTACTGGGACATTCCATGTGAAATCAACCAGTTAGAAAAATAATTCCTAGGTCACCTCTCAGCCCTGGTCTGCAAATTTAATATGTTGTTCCTATTACAAAGTTATGGCAAAACACCAAATATTAGGTCTCTGTCTTGAAAACGTTTGAAATTATAACCCTTTTGAAATTATAGTTTTTCACATGTTTTTTCCTACCAACTTTGGTCATCAATAACTAGACTTCTCTTAATGTCACATCATTAAAACTGTGCATCCTAGGCTAACCTTTTGTGTAGATTTGGAAAACTGAGCCAAATGTGGTGTATCTAGTATGATCTGCCATTTATAAAGGCCTCAAAATAGTAGCAAACCCCCCATATTTCTCATAATGCCAAAATGAAGGGAATAAATGTGCTATGGCAGTCGGATTTCTTTTACCATGACTTCTGATGTGATTGAGCATTGCTATTAGGTTATATCATATATAAAGTTGTTTCATGCCAAATTTATGGTTGTTAGAATTGTGCTAATATTCAAAAAGCCTTAAAATATGGTGATTTTCGACACCCCAGATGACAATGGAGGTAATTGCTAATCAAATCCAGATTTTTACCACGTGTTCTTACACATCTCAAGATGGTATGTTGCAAATATGGTGTTGTTAAAATCTACACAAAAAGTTAGCCTAGGCTGCACAATCTCAGTGCTGTGACATTAGCAGAAGTCTAGTTATTGATATCCAAAGATACTAAAAAAACAAAAACAGTTTTCGCAAAATGTGAAAAATCCACCAAAATTTCGTGGGGCTATAACTTTAAAAGTTTTCCAGCTAGAGACCTAATATTTGGCATTTCGCCATAACTTTGCAATAGGAACAACATATTTAATTTGCAGACCAGGGCTGAGAGGTGACCTGAGAGCATCTGGTTGACTTGAGACGGAATGACCCTGCTTCATGGTGAAGTAGAGAAGGACTGTATAACTGGTGATGCAATAGGCACAAGGCAAAAGTTGCACTATGATTCTCTGACCGCAATCACAAAAGCCTACAACTCCTGCAAAGTTGACAAGGTGTCTTGGTGGCTTCCCTCACTTGTCTCCATCCAGCATGGTCACTCAGTTTTTGAGAACTGCCTACTTGACAGAGGAAAAAATCTTGGGTTTGTACAGCCTGCAATGAAACAGAAGACCAAGTAAATGTAAGAATCAATGCTTTTTATTTGAAATTTGCAATTTCCACATCATCTCATTTGGGATTGTAAAATTCCAAAAAATGGTCCATCTACTCATGAACCTGACTGCACAACCCCCTACTTTGCACTCAGTTTAGTCTGTGCTATACAATGTCAACTAGTGAGATAAATGGAGAAATCTTGGATATAACTGGAATGACTGTCAAATATTGTATTTGGAGTATAAATTGTGATTGTTTTTTTTTTTTTTTTACTTATTTGGGAGGCCCTGGGAATTATACTCTGGTGTGACTTATATTCCAAAGAATCAAGGTTTTTTTTTTTTTTTTTTTTTTTAAATAATAATAATTATTATTACAATGACCGTTTATAGAGGATGTTTCCAGAAATCAAAGCACTAAATAAAATAAACTCTTATTTAAAAAAGACATAATGCCAAAAATGGAAAGTACACTGCAAAAATGCACAAAAAGCCCAAATTAAAGAGCTGATGATATTGAAAAAAGTGACCTATACTCCATTGCGACATATTCATCAAAAATTGCACATTTGTGGTGAATAATAAAGTAATTCCATGTGAAATCATCAGGTGCCTCCCAGGTCACTGACTCGGATTCTCATGATTTTTTTTTTTTTTTTTTGCAAGTACCTGTAGCTGTACTCCGAGAGTAAATTGAGAGAATGTTGATATTTCAGAATTTAGCTCTTCAAACGTTTGTAACAAAACTGCGTTGATGACTGAATTGCTAACTTTATGATGTCATGAAAGAAAAAAATAAGCGCAATAATATGTCTTTCAAAGTTGATCCATTATTGTGGGGTGCCAAATTTTGTAAATAATAAAATTTGAGCTTTATGCTTCCATTTAGAGCTGATATATTGCTTTCTGAATATGCAAATACAGGTTCAAAATTGGTTCGCGCCATGTGACGGTACCCTATTTTGCAAATTTTTTTCACTGTGAAGGCATTTGTGCTCGATAAAAAAAAAATAAATAAATTGACAAAGTTGGTATATCAATATGCTCTCCACAAAAAAAATTCTGAAGTGGCTAAACACTTGCCCACATGGTCAAATCATAAAGAGACTGGAGGCCTATTTTTGACATTCTATGATCACGTTCAACTTTCAAGAGTCAATAATTCAAAAACCCTTCAATTTATGACCACAATGTTTTATACACATATAACTAGTACCCCAGATATGTGAATTCTACAATATGAAGATTATCCATTGAATCCCTTCTTTAGTACAGCTCTTTGAAATTTTGTAATTTTTTTTTTTTTTTGCGAGAATGGACAAAATGCCATTTTGTGATGCTACAAAATGAAAAATGAGCTCTGTATCCCATTTTTGAAATTTACTGCTGTATCTGGGGTGCCCAAATGGGGTGTATTCCAAATTTGAGCTTTAAATTTGCATTTTTAGCTGAGATGATGCCTTTTAATCCTCTGGGGCCGACACCGTCATATACAACGGCTAAGACCAAGCTTTACTAAATTATAGATAACGTTTTAATGATATGACATAGAAACTTTATCTTTTTTTTGGTGAAAAGTTAACTCTGCGGACTTTCAAGCCAGCCATCGGCCATCTTTGTACTCCTCATACAAGCTGTGTGATGACATGCGCAATGTGAGTGTCCAATTGGAATTGGTTCACCATCACATGGTTTTCCAAAATCTGATCGTAGGGCATATTTAACTCACGGGAAAAGCCAAAGATCATTTTCAGGAGTGAGATGTTACTAGTTAGCCTGTCTGAATAGCCCCCTGGGTGCTCCAATGAGTACATACTATTGGGCTCCAATGCGCCCTGCGCCATTACGTACAGAGATCAGTGAAGCAGACGGAGAGCCTCTGATGACAATCTCATGTGCTTAAACAAAGAGTGTGTAACTATCAGGATTGCTCCACTAGTTTGCATGTGAATGTTACTGGATAACTCTGTTGCTTTCTCTGTGTAAAACATAGTTTACCATATCAATGGACAACAAAACGCATAGACCATTTTGTATATATTGTTCAAAATGTGCATTTGTGTTTACTGTTTGAACCTTTTTGTTGTACAGTCTTTCACACAAGACCTCAAATTACCTTTATAAAGTGTCAAAACAGTTGTTTATTATAGTTTGCTGTGTGTTTTGAATAAATGTGTGTGGAAAATTATTTTTCGCTTTATTTTTTTCCTTCCCTATTTTTGATTGTAAACCTTTATTACACTTATAAAACACCACAAAAACATACATATTCTGAAAGCACAGGTTGTCCTGAAAATGTCCAGAAAATGCCCTCGGACCCCAGAGGGTTAAAAAAAACAAACAAATAAAATAAAATAAAAAACTCAAAATGCATTTGCAAGTGTAAAATAGGATGGTGGGTGTCCTGATTAAAATATTTTGCATATTTTACCACATATGTGGATACTTGTTAAAAAAAAAAAAAAAAAATATCACGAGAATCCGAGTTGGTGACCCGGGAAGATTTTGGAAAATCTGATGATTTTACATGAAATGACCCAATAATAAGACTGATAACTATTTAAAAAAATACGTAAATGTCAACAATAAAAGCGCTTTCCAACAATGCACAAAAATCACAAGCAAAATAGCTGATAATACAGAAAAAAAGGTGCAAGTGCCCCCCCCCCAAAATAAACCTGGGTGAGGCCAATTGCATGCATTGTGAGGAACCATCAAGTGTGTCAATATGAGCGTGTCGCACATTTTCCTGGGCACGATCGAACATGCAGGTGCCTAATTGCTGTGGACCCCGGCGTCTGAACCAGGCTGGGGGGGACGCGCACACAGCAGCTGGCTGTGGCGGATAAATCTACATTCCGGAGACCAGGATAAACGACAGATTTGCCTGGATGTTCAGCAGTCTGGATCCAATCCAGTTCCGCGGAGCTGTGGATGAGGTTTAAAACGGTCTTTTACCTTCATCTCATACAAAGACCTATTGATGTTAAATCACCGTCTTATGGGTCACAGCTCCACTGTGCAGGTCACCGCCAGTGAACGACTCAGTGAGCTGTGTCCAGATTGTCTGCAGGGATATAAAGGCTTGAAGTCGAGTCCCTCAAGTGGACATGGATTGATTGACTGGCAGGTGTGCGTACGTACGCAGTCGGACATGGTGAAGAAAATCTATCTTCTTCTACATTAAATTTACCCCTCTCACATTCCTAGTTGTGGAAAGGTGGTGACATCTGGACAGATTAAAATGCTGTCGTCCGTAAACCGCAGGGACACCACTGTGAATCAATACAAGGAAGCACGACCCTGCAGGGATACACACATACACACATACACACCCCCTATATGAAGGTTGACGTCACCGAGTGCTGAGTTTCTGTCTTCTTAAAGGAATGTTGGAAAAAAAAACCATCACCCTGAATGCTGTGTCTTTATTGATTCCGCCAGGGCACCTGAATGTGATTAAAGGGAATTAAACTCAATCCTGCTGATGCAAATCATGACCGGAGGTAATATAATGTCCAGATGAAGTGAAGAGATCCATCCCATTGGGGAGGTGGCCCTTTCTGCCCCTGCGTGGGCTCAGGCAATTAGCATTGGCAAAGTGCAACTCAATAACAAAATCTCCAAAATAGAAGAAGTGCTTGCATAGCTAATCCCCTCTGCTGCCGGGTGGCCCAAAGCCCTTTTTACGAGGCTTCGGAGAGTGCAGGTCAGGCACTTGGAACAAGCCGTGTTAAGATGCCATCAGTCTATCCTGGACATGGCTGGAGAGCATCCAAGTGATAAAGTGTGTTAATGCTATTGCAAATAATAAGAAAATAAAATGAGAGAGCAAAAAAAGTTGCAGTTCCTTGGTTGGCTGCCTGAAGTGTGAAGATCCCCATAGAAGCCCATGTTAAAATGTTCAACTTTTGTGAAGCCTGGTACAAGAAACATTTTTGATCTTCATATAATAACTGTATGGGGGTGATTTTTTTCATAAACTCATTAGTTCAAGATATTTTAAGACATAAATCTATGCATAATTAAGTGTGGGTAAGGGTGTTTTTTTTTTTTTTGAGTCAGCACTCCAATTGCAGACACCATGAGCCATGACTGTTTTGTGTGTCCTTTCTGAGCATTTTATTGCAAATATCTGTCATAAAATGGGTTGCTGCATGGTTTACTGTTTTATCTCAAACTTTTTCAGACCAAAGACCAATAAATCAGTTTTTAAAAATCTCACGGATCGCCCAAGTCTCCAAATATGCAAAAACAATGCACTCTAAAAAAGGAACTGCTGTCTCAATGAGAAAAATTTATGTAACAATTTACATTATTTTTGTAAAATTATTTCAACTTGGTTATTTCAACTTTCAGCTGAGTTAATGCCATACGATCTCTCTAGTTAAGTTGAAATAACTTTAAAAAATATGCAAATTGTTACATCACTTTTTCTCATTGAGCCAGTGTTTCATTTTTAGCGTGTAGGTCTGCGTCCCATTCCCATGAACCATTAATTGAGAAAGGCTGTTCCAGCAGATCATCTAAAAAGTCTGTACTTCAGTATTTTCATCAAGTGAAATGTTGACTTTATCTAATGATGTATGCTAGCAGAGTTAGCACTGTAGTAACTATTGGTAGCTTGATGGCATTATGTCTGCTTCAGGCAAGGTTACTGAGTAAATACACCAGTCATAATTGTTAATAATTATTAAAAAATTATTGCGATAAACACTCCCATCCAGTAGATGGCAGTGTGAATACCAATTGCCACACATTTGCTATACGTGCTGAATCACACTTAAACAGAATTTTCATTTTCAAAATGCCTTTTTTAAATGAAAAAAATGTCAAATTTACAAATACAGATTTATTTGTAAAAAGCAACACACATTACTGTAACTTGTGAGTTGGTTTTTATAAACCAACCACCCACTGATGACAGGAAGCTCAATTTTCCCATAATGCCTTTTGGCAAGTGTGTCTATAAATGCTAAAACCTTCAAAATTATTACATTACTTTAAAACTAAAACATATAGCTGATATTTTCACTTTGTAAATATAATAGAAGTGACATTAACTTTGATAACCTGTCCGGAATTAGTTTGTTTAAAATTTAAACCATAAGTCAAAAGTGCTTTCCTGTGCATGCTCTCTCTCTCTCTCTCTCTCTCTCCTTCCTTCCTTCCTTCCTTCCTTCCTTCCTTCCTTCTTTTTCACCAGGTCTCTTTTGCTGAGAGAAAGCTGATCTTAGACAGAAGTGCTTGCTCGTTGTTATTTGTGATTGTCTTCGAATTTGCTCAGAAGTGTCAGTAGCAGCCAGTGTATTGGAGACAATACTAAAACTTACTGGTTTTAGCTTTTAACTGTAACTTCTGCTAAATTTTGTAGGGGTTTATCGGTTTAGCTTTATAAAAGTTAACTTTTTAGGTAGCGGAGAAACAGTTATCAAAGCTAATTTTTTGGTTAGCTGTGCCCACCATTGTGTGTGTGTATATATATATATATATATATATATATATATATATATATATATATATATAAACGCAACACTTTTGGTTTTGCTCCCATTTTGTATGAGATGAACTCAAAGATCTAAAACTTTTTCCACATACACAATATCACCATTTCCCTCAAATATTGTTCACAAACCAGTCGAAATCTGTGATAGTGAGCACTTCTCCTTTGCTGAGATAATCCATCCCACCTCACAGGTGTGCCATATCAAGATGCTGATTAGACACCATGATTAGTGCACAGGTGTGCCTTAGACTGCCCACAATAAAAGGCCACTCTGAAAGGTGCAGTTTTGTTTTATTGGGGGGGGAAACCAGTCAGTATCTGGTGTGACCACCATTTGCCTCATGCAGTGCAACACATCTCCTTCGCATAAAGTTGAAGAGAACACCTCTCCAATGTGCCAAATGCCAGCGAATGTGAGCATTTGCCCACTCAAGTCGGTTACGACGACGAACTGGAGTCAGGTTGAGACCCCGATGAGGACGACGAGCATGCAGATGAGCTTCCCTGAGACGGTTTCTGACAGTTTGTGCAGAAATTCTTTGGTTATGCAAACCGATTGTTTCAGCAGCTGTCCGAGTGGCTGGTCTCAGACGATCTTGGAGGTGAACATGCTGGATGTGGAGGTCCTGGGCTGGTGTGATTACACGTGGTCTGCGGTTGTGAGGCTGGTTGGATGTACTGCCAAATTCTCAGAAACGCCTTTGGAGACGGCTTATGGTAGAGAAATGAACATTCAATACACGAGCAACAGCTCTGGTTGACATTCCTGCTGTCAGCATGCCAATTGTACGCTCCCTCAAATCTTGCGACATCTGTGGCATTGTGCTGTGTGATAAAACTGCACCTTTCAGAGTGGCCTTTTATTGTGGGCAGTCTAAGGCACACCTGTGCAATAATCATGGTGTCTAATCAGCATCTTGATATGGCACACCTGTGAGGTGGGATGGATTATCTCAGCAAAGGAGAAGTGCTCACTATCACAGATTTAGACTGGTTTGTGAACAATATTTGAGGGAAATGGCGATATTGTGTATGTGGAAAAAGTTCTAGATCTTTGAGTTCATCTCATACAAAATGGGAGCAAAACCAAAAGTGTTGCGTTTATATTTTTGTTGAGTATATACACACACACACACACACACACACACACACACACACACACACACACACACACACACACACACACACACACACACACACACACACACACACACGAGGTCTGTTAGAAAATTATCCGACCTTTTTATTTTTTTCAAAAACCATATGGATTTGAATCACGTGTGATTGCATCAGCCAAGCTTGAACCTTTGTGCAAACGCGTGAGTATTTTTACACCTGTCGGTTGCATCATTCGCCTGTGAGCAGGCTTTGTGTGAGCAGTGGTTCACCCCTCTCGTCGGATTTTTATTGCGAATAAATGTCTGAACGATTTGGAGCTTTGCTGCATCAATTTTTTCCAGAAACTGTGAGAGACCTCCAGGTGGAGGCCATTCGGAAAATTCAGATGGCTTTCAGGGACGATTTTATTGGGATTACACAGATTAAGGAGTGCTCCAGCCGGTTTAAAGACCGCCCACAGCTGCTGAGAGAGCGCCGCGCTCCGAGCGCCGATCGACAGGCTGACACCCCGCTGAATCAGCCAGATCATTTCCAACGTGAAGGCTTTGTTGATCCGGGACATAGTCCGACTTACACAAAAATGGCAGGAGACGTGGACATCAGTACTTTTTCAGCACATTCCACTGTTACAGGAGTTTTTTTCATGGAAAGAAAAGTGGACGGATGTGCCACGGAGCCGTTCATGGCGCGGCACAAAACCATCTCCATGTTGGTCTCACAGGACGGCTTTGAGATGGCTTTCAGACGGCTGTCGGTGGGTTTTCAGTCGTGTGACTAACCGGGAAATTGTGGATGAGCCTGGACATGCCAGAACATGTCCTGTGAGGCTTCATCACGGCCTTGCTTTGCACCATGCGGCTCCACTGCGACGCGCAGAATTCCTCCGCTCCTCTTTCCATGACAAAAACTCCTGTAACAGTGGAATGTGCCGTTCATTTCCAAACTGGATGCTGTGTTTTATCCGGGACGTCCTCTGACTAGCACAGGAATTGCGGAAGACGTGGACATCAGCACTTTTTCGGCACATTGAGACAGACGTGCGGAGGAATTTGCGGTGGAGCGGCATGGCGCAAAGCAACACCGTGATGAAGCCTCACAGGACATGTTCTGGCATGTCCAGGCTCACACGTGATTCAAATCCATATGGTTTTTGAAAAAAATAAAAAGGTCGGATACTTTTCTAACAGCCCTCGTGTGTGTGTGTATATATATATATATATATATATATAAACATATATGAGTGATGTCCACTTTTATTATAAAGTGCATCATTTTCATTTTAATTGCCTTTGAAATAATCCAAAAGTATTCAGATTACATGTAATCTAAAGGATCCCATATGCATTGCTTTTTCTCTTTAGCAGCTGATTGCATTTCGAAGTAACATGACCCAACTATATCAGCACATAGCGAAAATACAGTATGCACCATCTTATTTCGTGCATTTGTAGAGTGTGTCCACCTCATTAGTCCGCTCCCAGTTCTAAATGGTGTGTTTGATATGGAAAACGCTCTGGCCATGTGTTGAGGCTTGTAATAATGAATGTTTCATTCATGCAGGTTGGGCCCAAATGATCCATCAATTCCAATTAGATTGTAATTACTGGAGTAGAAATGTATTCAAATGAGTTCATTATCAGTCAGATCAGGAGCAGACTGAGCCAAACTGACTATTTACTCAATCCTCACGTGTTTATCCTGCAATTTAAGAGAATGCTCATGTGATTCATGCAATTAGGTAAACATATGTCTTCATGTATCATTTTGATCAATTAGCCAAGTCGCCTTCAGTCTTTGCATCGTTGTCGCTACTCATTGGGATTCCGTCTGGATTTCGGGGAGGAGGGATGGGTTGTGTAGGTCCAGCAGAGATCAGAGTGTCACTTAGATAAATACACAGGCTTCCCAGAGCTCGCTCAGTCCTCCCTCTTACCGCCACCGTTGGTTTCCATTTCGCCAGGTCACTGCTGAATGACTGCCAATTGCATGTTATTCTCTGATGTCTACAGGGACGAGGAGATCAGGCTGAAATGACACGAGGTAGTGACAGGCAGGACCCCTTTCGGACACCCGCTGACATGATTCCCATTTATGCTAGCTGGCCACATGACACAAATCTGACTCCAGTGTGCATAAAGTCCCTTATGCATCCACTTGTACTAAAGAAAGGAACCTGCAAGACTCATCGTGGTTGCACAATTTGCAGGTGTTGTGCAGAAACTTGATACTTATGCCCCTGGAGGTCAGAGAATATAAAGTAGGTGTAACTACAGCTTTTATTTGCTTTTTTTTTTTTGCTCACTAATGATAGCCTCTTGCCCCACGGTGCTATTATGAAAATTATTTACATTTTATTTAAGTCATCAGTTTCCTATTAGGATGCCCAAAAGTGCTTTTAAACTCAAATTACTTGTGGCTACCGGTGAGGTTGTATGCACGCTGGAACGCTACTTTAGCTCTGTGGGCAGTTCCGTGAAACCACAAGTGTGCAAGAACAACGCAACACTGTATTTTCCAGAGTATAAAGCCCCCTCACACATATGGCATGTTTGGGATGTTTGGAAGCCTTGTAGCACCCGCCACCCGAATCACCACTATTATTACATCACACAATGCCACAATGTTGGCGCCACTCACCAGAGTGCTGCAAGTGTTTTTGAACATGCCCAAAACACTCACCACTCATCTTTATTTGTCACGCTGTCTCCCTTTGTATGCCATGCAGATCTTCTTGTGTGACAGGCGGGAAAACTTCAGGTTTATCGGAAGCTCCAAATTCAGCCAGGAAGCAGCAGATAACAACTACTCACTCAGGTGCAGGAGGAGTAACAGGAAGACAGAGGACGGGAAGGAGAGGAACAGTAGTATTTCTGGTGTTTTTATATTTGCAAATTGTTTTTTACTTTCTTACCCTGTGTGCTGCTATGCAATGCTGCTGGAACCTCAATTTCCCTGAGGGAATTTTTTAAATAAAGTTCTACCTAATCTAACCTAATCCAAGGTATTGCTTTATGTTAAAAGCTAGTCAACGCCACACAAGCACAGTGATGGTCCCCATTTAGGGGGGCGAAGTCCTATTCAAGCGTGACACGAGCTAGAGTCGCAGGATTTATCCAACTAGTACAAACAAAGCGATAAATGGAAACGCATGTCCTGAAAAATCAAGCAATCATTATAATAATAATCATAATAACCCTTAACTGGAAGAAATATAATTATAATTTTTTTCAGTATAATGCTGGGTACTCATGCTTCCTTGCAGATCTGTACTTTTCACTCAAAAGTGCTTCTTTTGCCTCATTTTTGAACAGTATATAGGATGACCTCAACCTCTATCAGCAAAGATTCTTCTTGACTTGCTCCAACGCTATTGTCCTGATGATTGCGTGACTTTGTTTTGGCTGGTCGATCGTGTGAACCCTCAGGGAACACTGGCACTCAAACTCAAACAAACTTGCCCTTCATCCACGTAGCTGCAGGGCACGCGAGCTGAAGAAGAATTGGGTCGGCTTGTTTGTTTTGAAACGAGAGACAGGCCTCTAATTGGATATTGTCTCACTCTCTTTCTCTAATTAGTGCTGCATTGCTTTATGAACTGATATTAAGATGCGGGAGAAATAGTAATTAGCTAAAGGTTATTACCAGCCAGGGGCACTTGGACATGCAGCATGCTGGGAAGCGTAATGATGGAACACAGGTTTGTTTGTTTTGGCTCCCCTCTGCAGTAGATACAGCTGCTTTTTTAACACAATTATTTTGGAATGCTGATTGCCTGATTTAAATTTGCCCTGTTCTGATAACATTAGAATCATATCAATTATGCTTCAGGTAGAAATTTAGAAATGCAGGTTATGGCGTCAAGACATTATGGTTCCTGTACTCTGAGGTAGTGCCATCCTGGTTTCTATCCACGCCGGCCACAAACTAACCCTCAGCCATTCATCATTGTTGATGATGGCCATCCTGTTGTTGGCCTTAAAACCCTCTAACTGGTCAATGACGTTTGTTGGTGACAGGACTCTAAAATTTGCATTTGAACTGTCCTGGTGAAAGCCGTACTGCCGTAGAGCCTCCCCATTGTTGGAGGTGATGGGCCAAGTCTCTTGAATGGAACCAATCTGGACGGCTTGCTGATGCATGGCCAATACAAGCCTCCAACAAACCCTCTGCCATAAAGTCTGACATGGGATGCCCCCCCTTAGACATCCAACAAATTTAACGCCAATCAATTTGAGAAACCACATCCACAGATGGCCTCAAGCATGTCATCCATTAAGCCTGGATGGGGAGAATGCCACATGACCTTGTTCTGAAAGGCAAAAATTTTAATATTTACACCCCTGCTCAATGGCACTGCGGAGGGGGGCATATTATTTCACCTTTTTCATCCAGACCCTCTTCCAGATACCCATCGGAGTGTCCATCCATCCATCCATCTGGGCATCTATCCATCCATCTATCCATCTCGGCATCCATCCAGCCCTCTGTCCAGGTGTTCCACTGCACATCCATTTGAAATTTTTTTGACCACACAATAGCTGTTTTAAGCCATTTCTTGGAGATGTGGGAAAGGCCACAAGAAGAATCCTGTCAAAAATGGCCATCTGTTGTCCAACATGGGTGATCTTCATTTCCATGCAGTGACTTAAGAACATCATATCTGATTGAAACCACTTATTGGTGGTGAATTAGGGGAGCCTGGAGTAGATTTCCTTTTGAAAAAGGAGTTGTCCATCATTAAATATGGCCTTCACAGGCACCACCTTGATTTTTGTTTCTGTGCAATAACTAAAAAACACCTTATCTCATTCAGCAGCATTTATTGGTGGTGTATTAAGGGAGGCTAGAGGAAAATCATTGTCCATTATTCAATATGACCACTATGGGGCCATGTTGATTTTCATCTCTGTAAATAAAGAACACCTGGTCTAATCATGGAGGTGATGGTCTTGTGGTTAAGCATTGGGATTGAGAATCCCAATTCAAACCCCAGCCTCACCAGAAAATCACTAAGGACCCTTGGACAAGGCCCTTGAGACCCCCACGTTGCTCCCATTGTGTAGTAAGTGCCTTGCATGGCAGTACCCTGACATTGATGTGTGAATTTGAGGCATCATCAGAAAGTGCTTTGAGCATCTGATTCAGATTTCATTTAAATTTATTTAATTTATGTAGAGCCAAATAACAAGAAAGTTGCCTCAAGGTGCTTCACACAAGTAAGGTCTAACCTTGCCAACCCCTATACCACATATAAATCATAAAGCACCAGTCTTTTACTATCTAAATAATTTCCAGACTTCATTGTCACATCCACTATTAAAAAATAAAAAAAAAAATAATCTCACACCAGCTTAACATCCAATTGGGGGAGAATGAAATGCCTTGTGGTGCTCTTTTCAAAAAAAAAAAAAAATGCACCCTATGCTTTTACAGCACAATTGCAGTACCTTATTCTGAATCTTAATAATGTATGTGTGGCATGCATTGTGATTGGATACAGTGCTGTGAATTTGAATTCAGATGTGACTTTCTTCCAGGCAAGGCCATTCATCATGCTGCCAAACCACATTGCCTGTGGCTTTGATACAAGGCAGAGACTCACTGTGGTAGCAACCCTTTGCTATGATCACAACTGACACCGATTATCACTTGTATTCACTCAAACTGCAGTACGGGAGGGCTGCGTCTGTGCTATACCTATCCAGAGGTCGTGACGCGACGGTCGCCTCAATGCAAATGCACATAGATTGTGTCCCAGGGCCTATTCGGAGCCCAAACTGCATGTTTGATTGAACAAGAGATAGTTTTAGTGTTGAAATCCAGGCTACAAAAACCTATTTAGAGGCAAGTCAAGTGCAGACCTACACAACTGTTTTTTTGGGGTATTTTTTTGGTTTTTAAGTTTATTTGTTTGTTTTTGGCTGGAGGGAAAAGAATCTGTGGAGTCGAATCAAGTCAAGCAAACATGCTGACATTGCAGCACCATTTATTTGCAACACTCAAGAGATCAAGAAATGTCAGCCGCTTACATCCCTGTCCATCCCTCCCTCCTTTCCCTTCTTTCAACGCTGTCCACTCCGAGCATGCAGTTTTCTAATCATCCAAAAGAGGACAGTGTGGAACATGATGTTACCTCCAGGGAGAGATGCACATGTAAAAGAGGCCGATGATAAGAAACTCCTTTCAGCTACCAAAAAAAACCACCATTTTTATCTTTTTAGCCACTAGAGAATATACTTGCAGGGTCTGAAAAGGATCTGCAACTCCAGCACACAATGAGTCGAGCTTTACATTTGCAGCTCCGAAGTCCATCCGCACTCTTTGCATCTATTTTAAGTCTGGACAGACAGTGCAGCAGCACAAGGAGACATTATTACAATAGCGTGTCACTGTGCCCTGCATATTCAGCAGGCACAAAATCACTAGGAGGTGGGGAGGAGGGTAGAAATTCTGAGAAAATGAGAGAGAGACAGCAGGGAGAGAGAGGATGATGACTAAAGACACAGTGAGGGAGAGGAGAAGGCAATGCAGGGGCGTAAAAGGAAGCGAAACAGACAGCTGCGTGAAGCTCACAGGAAGAGGCAGCA
Source organism: Thalassophryne amazonica (assembly GCF_902500255.1). Lineage (NCBI taxonomy): Eukaryota > Metazoa > Chordata > Actinopteri > Batrachoidiformes > Batrachoididae > Thalassophryne > Thalassophryne amazonica. The sequence continues at coordinate 11,801,333 of NC_047125.1, read as the reverse complement.
GCCAGGGGAGAGATGTTGCATGCTGGGAATGTGAGCAGTTCTGACACATGGGCAACAGAGCGAATAGGGCCGACACAATGTAGGGAGGCAGGGAGCACTGGGAGGCATCATGATGTACAGTAGGACTGCAGCCACTTCAGGTTTGTAGTGTCTCGACAGTCAAAAGCTCAGCTGAAGCGCAGCCGAATGGTGTCCTTTATTCCCCTTGACACTTTGGTCACTGTTCTCAGCGAACGCTGGGATGTATAATAGCTGGGGTGGAAAGTCATATTTTTGAAGCCATTCAGGATAGAGCATTCAGAGATTTTCTCACCATAGTAATTAAAATAATAATAATAAAAAAAGAAAATTACCATCTGCTAAGATCTTGCTGTATTTCGATAATCTTTATTCTACACATTTAGTGGTGCATCTTAAAATTTCCATAAAAAAATGTTCATTTTGTGATAAAAGCATGGAATTTGGCACACCTATTCTAAATCAACTCATGTTTATTTTCAGATATGAAGCCATCCTGGAGCTGACCTATAATGACCTACAGGGGTCAATAAAGAATTGCACAGGGGTCAAAATTTAAAAATGCTCCGATCATGTTGACAACTATACCACATTATTTGTCTGATCATAACGATTCCAAAAAGGAAGGACTGAATGTTCTGGAGTTATGGGGTAAAAACGGCAAAAATGGTGACAAAGATCAGTTTTAGTTTGTACAGGGGTCAAAAGTTAAAGTTGCTCCAATTTTGGTAAAAAGTGATGCAAATTACTGGTTGAAATAACAGGATTAATAAATGAAATAGTTTTGATTGTGTTGAATGTTTGGTCTCCAAAGTAAAGCTCAAACAAGGTCGACATTCATTGGATTCTATGACGTATGACATATGTTACCCTGTAACATGATAACTAAGCATGGCAGATGCTGCAAACTATTCCTTTTTAAAATGCTATTAATGCAACAAATAATTTGCATTATTTTTTAACAAAATTGGATCAACTTTACCTTTTGACCCCAATACAAACTAAAATGACTTTTGTCACCATTTTTCCTGTTTTTACCCCATAACTCCAAAACATTTAGTCATAAATAGTCAAACTATACCTTTTTGGAATCGGTATGATCAGACAAATAATGTGGTATAGTTTTCAACATGATTGGAGCATTTTAAAAGTTTAACCCCTGTGTAATTCTTTATTGACCCCTGTAGCTCATTTGAGGTCAGCTCCAGGATTGCTCCATATCTGAAGATAAACATTAGTTAATTTAGAATATGTGTACCAAATTCCATGCTTTTATTGCAAAATGAACAATTGTTTTGCTATTCCGCCCCACTAATTGGCAAAGCGGTGAGAAAGGTATTGTCTTCAAAGGCGTGTGAGTGTGTCATCAAGACAAATCAAAAAGGGCTGGATTTCTTTGAAACCTGGATGGAATGTTACTAGAATAGATATCTAGATGTGACAAGATCTTAGAGTAGTTTGGTAAAAGGTCATAGTCAAGATAAATATGGTCTAAAACACCCCCTCTTTTTGGCCCAATTGGGGCCTATTCCAAAAAGTGCCATTCCTTCCCATTTAATCCCAAATTGCTAATCTGGGTATGTTTTGAACCATCATGGTAACTTCTTGATCCATCCTTGTCAATCTTGAACAAACTTCCTATACATAGTAATCACGGCCATCATCAGCACCATATTTGAAATTTGGATCCAATTTTTTAACTATTAAAAACTTCATCCTGATTATACAAATTGTTGATAATACACAGTAACTTTGAGATATTCCTAGTATTAATGGCTTCAATCATGTTTGAACTTCTTTAAATGGGGTTATTCTAGTGACTACATCTTGAGACTTGTTTGATCATGCTACATCGGATTAAAAATTTGATGGTGAACCAACAATTGTTGCACTTTTTGTTGAAATTTGAACCACCTCACATTGTGACTTGGTTGGATGTTCAAAACCACAGATTTAGTTGAACATTATGATGTAAAGAATGGAAAGTATACGTTGGACAATGGGGAAACCCACATTAATACCTTTATGCATATGTGGTTAACACCAATGCTTTTATTTATTCACCTAATATTCTTTTATGTTAATAAACTCAAATTTTTGCAGCTATAATCTGAGGGGCATGTTCCCCCATGACATTTTCAACGGTCTATTGACTTTTCCCCCAATTCTAATGTCATCTGGGAAGCTAAAGTCATTGCTTTTTTTTTTTTTTTTTTTTTACAATTTTTTGAGTTTATAACACAGGAAATCTTCACAACCTGTATTCAACAAGATTCATCAGCCAGATGTTGTTTATAATAGAACTTTCCAATACTTTAGCACACCTTCAGTGAGCGGCTCATGCTAGGACCGGCCACTGCTTTCTTGCCTTTTCTTGTAATACGCAACATGCATTATTCTCACTTCACAAAATAAGAAGGTTTTAAAAGTTGTTTCCCTGCACTAGAAACCATTATACCTGAACACCACTATGAGGGTCGAGACCTACGAGGTGAGTCACCTCACCATGTTTGAGATATGAAGCATCGACTACAAAATAAATACCGGTACCACAATGGGAGGTCAAAATCTTCTTCCTAAACATCCAGTGGTTTATGGTTGGAATTCAACACAATCCCGAATAATGGATATTGATTGTTGTTTTAAACAACATTGACAAGCACGCATGATGAGTACATCGGTAGCCTGCCAAAAGCATCAAGTCAGAGATTAGTACCGATGTAGTTCGAAGATGAATACCCTTGGTGGTTGTGGCGGACAAGTCATGTGTTCATATTCCTATACTGTGCTGTTATCATGGCCACTTTCAAACACTAATCAAGCAATTACAGACTTGTTTTGTACACAGCAATGTGGCTGCGGCAACGCTAACCTCATGACCAACACTGATAGACCTCTGTGGCCTCTGAAAAATCAATGCGCCTGCAATCTGAAGTTTCTTTATGCCTCCACTGTGTACTTGCTATTGTTTTGAACAATTGGCATCTATTAATTACTGGGATTGAGATCTGGAGCCAGAAAACTGGATCTTTAAGAAACTTCAGTTTGCGTTATTGACAGTGTGCAGAAAGTCAAATTTCAAGAACTCTGAAAATGCAAGTTTTACTATGCAGGTTTTCCTTGGCTGCGGGAATCAGGAACACTAAAATTTGTGAACAGATAGATGAATGAATGAGTCCATCACATTTATTCATTAATTTTCTGCCACCTGTCTGACTAGGGAATTAAAGGCGGGTATCCTCAGCAGGTGTCCAAACCACTTCAGCTGGCTCTTTTCATTGCAAACAAGCAACTGTTCCTGAATACTGAAGCCTCTCCCCATGCCTAAGTGTGAGCCTAGATGCCCGATGGTGGAATACCATTTCCGCCCCTTGTATCCATGACCTTGTTCTTTCAGTTATTACCCAAAGTTCAAGACCATTGGTGAAGATAGCAGTGTAAACTGACTGGTAAATGGAGAGCCTCACCTTCTGGCTAAGGTCTTCTTCACCACAACAGTCTGGTATAGCATCTGCAGAACATCTTACAAAGCCACAGTGTCTTACTGACGAACAAGACCCAGAGATACTGTAATTGAACTCCTCCACTTGGGGCAATAATTCTCTTGTGACCCAGAGGGGAAACTCCACCATTTTCTGATAGATGACCATGGGTTCAAATTTGGAGGTACTGATTCTCACCTGTTGCCCAGTGCAGATCGGTGGTCATAGCCTGATATAACAAACAGAACTGTATCATCTGCAAAAAGCAGAGATCTAATACTGAGGTCACCAAACTGCGGACACTCCAGTGCCTGACTGCACATTAAATTCCTGTCTATGAGCATCACAAACAGCAATGGTGACCATGGGTAGTGCTGGTGGAGACCAACACCAACTGGGAACAGGTCTGATGTAATGCTGAGATTGAGGACAGAGCTCCTACTTGGGTTGCAAAGAGATTAGATAATGCATGGGCTAGAGCAATGGGGTTTGGACAGGCTCAACCCCAAAAAAAACCAACTTGATTTCACCTCCATGTAGCCAACGAACTGCATGGATAGAGTAATGGGTATAAAGTGCTGCTCTTTGGGCAATGGACAGAGGCAAATACCCATATGTTTATCACATCCAGATGAACAAAACTCAGAAACAATAAATGGCATCATTTTGTATGTATGGCACCATGTATTTTAATGTATTTACAATTCTATTTTATATCTAACATTTATTTTCAAATATAATGATAATCACAAAACAAAAAGGGAAGGGTATGAAGCTTATTTTTCCATCCATTTAAAAAAAGAGAGAAAGAGACGAGTCCAGAATGTAATTATCAATGTCCATTGTTCAGTTATCTAATATCTATAGTTTCTCAAAAAAATATTAGTCCTATCAATGTTCCATTTTGGTGATGTTCATCCTTGACCCAAAATACATAAACATACCAAATGGCAAATGTCAACTCACCTCAGTTTCTCCATGATCGAAGCCATTCACACGCACACAGAGGCCACTTGGCTATCACTATATAGATAAACCATGCCCTATATGTTGCCAATATTTCAGTACCCCAAGCACAATCAACCTCTAGATTTGTTGTGTGAATCATGATGCAAGATCGACAAATCGCACAATCACCTGCATTCAGAAGCATGACCAGTCATGCAGTGTAACAATATATGCTTCCTCGGAACACAATCAGTACAGAGTAAATGACACCTGCAGCAGCAACATAAATACCACCCGAATGGTGTGTTGACAGCACTGAGGCATTTGGCGCTGTGGATGGGCTTGAAGTGCAACATTGGCGACACGCTCAGGCACACAGAATGCCAATTCCAGCCTCTTAGATCCGGAAGAAATGAGATGTTTACAGTAAATGGGGTGCTCTTAGCGGCAACCACTGTGTTCAATATTGATTCAATGAATTGGATTTGTAAATTTGAGAAGTACCGTCAGCTTTCCACTCGGAAAAATTTAGGTTTTTCACATAAAGGAGCAGCTGGAAAGTGAAAAAAACTGGAAGGCTGAATGGCTTCTGTCAATGTGATAATAGCAGTATGCAATCTGGACTTTTTTTTTTCTTTTTTTTTTTTAAATGGTGCATCTATCATTGTAAGTACCCACTTTCATATTTACGATGCACAAACTAAGGCAATTACAGGTTGCATTTGGCATTAACATGACTACATTTCAGACAGCAGGGTGGCTTAGTGGTTAGCACTGTTGCTTCACAGCCAGAAGGTCACAGGTTTGCCCCCTTGCTATGATCCTTACCTAGAATAAGTGGGTTTAGAAAATAAATTCATGGATCACAACATTGCTGGAGATGGCAACCTTTGCCTTGAGCATTGTAACAATTGGCAGCTTGCGTTTGGGAAAATCACTCATCAAAAAAGTAATGCGTTACTTTTTGTTTTCTATAGAATGTACGAGTATAAGTACAAGAAAGTTACTTTATCAGAAACAGGGCTGTGTCCAGAAATGTAAAGAAATTTTTTGGGATCAGTAACTGGTGTGAAGACGCTTTGTATATTAAAAAGCATTATAGTAAGCCTTACCTTAGCCTATCGTTCTCCATATTGTCCTCCAGTCATCACACAAATTCCAAACAAGTTGAGTGCAGAGAAATATGAAGGGCCCTTCTTCGAGAGGCGACTGAAAAGTTTTGAGCCCAACTGAGAAAAAGTAGGGTATGCTTCTCGATCATTTTGAAATCTGAAAAACAGTATTTCTCAGCATTGCAAACAGTGAGTTAATACTTCACACATTCTTAAGAAATGTTGGCTTCTCAGATTGCAAGAGAATGGAGAACCATAACCTACCTTTTTCAGGTCAGGCTGAAAACCTCTCAATCGCCCGTCTTATCTTGCTAGTTAAGTTTGCATTACTCGGCAACAGCCTAGAGCCAAACCTGACATCTATTTGCACTGCACATGCATATAACAAATTCATATTGTTATAAGGATGTGTGTGCATGTTTGTCTCACCCTCTCTTTTGCTCTTAAAATAAATTAAACATTTTTGCACAATCTTACATTATTAAGAGGTGTAAAATAGTGTTTAAACATCATTAAAGCCTATGGAGTATTTTAGTGAAAAAAGGCTCTCTCTCTCTCTCACACACACACACACACACACACACACACACACACACACACACACACACACACACACACACACACACACACACACACACACACACACACAGTGTGAGTTATTAAAGCAAGTTGCTTCTATAGAAAAGTAATTAACAGGTATTTGAAATATGTGTGTAGAAGGACAGCAGGAAAATTAATAGCATTCTTTAATCCATGTTTTCTTCCAATTGATATGATTAATTTTTCATGCTGTATGATGTTCAGGGGAGTCCAGTAATGTTTGTATGTGCTCTTAGGAACTGCAGTTTGATTAGCGAATTTAGATCAGTGACATGTTACATTACCGAGTTACAGATAAATGTAATGTGATTACAGTAATGATTTAAGTTATCATTACTTAACATATTATGTGTATATTATATTTTTCCCAACACTTGCAAACTCACATCACTGGGTAAATCTTGAATTCAGCCTCTAAGGTGTCAGTGGGAAAGGTAAAAACTGTCACGAAAAGCTTCATTTGAATAGAATGTGTCAAAGCCCTTCTTGAGTCAAGAAATGTTTGGCAATTACACAGCTTAGGGTCTTTAAAGGCACAAAATAGCAAACTGTGTGAATAAAAAGACTGTGACAGTGTTTCTGATAATGTGCGTTTCATGGGAAATATCATGGCAAAACCCAAGCGAGTGCCTGTGCGCATGCACACACACGGCAAACTGCACTGGAGGCAACAAAGATGCCTCTCGCCACTTTAAAATACCAACTTTAAAATATATGGCATGTGTGCAATGTTCATGCACAGTTCATGTTTACAACATTTTACGATGTGTTTCCTCATTGGCACAGAAGATTGCATGTCAGTGTGGGAATCAAACTCTTCCTGTTTAATCCCCAACAGCAAATCAGGGCACATTGTGAAGCATCATAGTAACTTCCTGATCCATCTTTGTCAATCTTGACCAAACTTGGTATATGTAGTAGTTACAGCCATCATTGGTACTATGCATGTTTAAAATCGGGATCCAATTTTTGAACAGTTAACAAATTTAAAAATCGTTGATATTACATCATAACATCTGGGCATTTGCTGCCTTAATGGCTTCCATCATGTTTGAAAGCTCTTCAGATGGGGTATTCGTCGTGACTTGAAACATGTTTGATCATGATACAATGGTTCCGTTATGGTTTTAGATCATGCCTGGTCAAGGCTGCAGCTCCTTTCTTTCGTTTTTGGACAGGTTGCCAGGTCCCCACTTTGCAAACCAGCCTGTTCGGAGGTAAGTGGGATCAAGCCGTTTTGTCCTGTTTTTGCCCTTTTTTGGACTGTGACAAATCACAGTAGAACACCATTATTGCCCTCTGAAAGGCATTTTGTGATTTTTTTACTTTTCATTGTCTGTTAAATCTCTCATGGCCCATTTTACATGAGGTAAAGAAGTTGCGATACAATTATGCACACCATGATATGGGGTGTGATGCCCTTTGTCATTACACAAATACATACACCTTGAGAATGTTTAAATCCAATAAGCATCCAGGTTTGTATAGTTTGGCAGTAGAAAATATGCATAGGAATGATTCTAAGGTCAAAATTCTCACTTGCCTAATAATCGTGCATGCAGTTTGTTTCATTGCACTAATTCCAATGTCCATCATGTTTCTGCAGAACGCACAGTGAAGAGAGGGGCACTAGGATCCATTTCACATTTTAATTAGTTGGCTGTTGTAAGTCTAAAAGACGTACATTCAGAGCAACGTTATCCTTACAGAAGTTTAATTAACAGCTGCCTCTCGGTGTCACCACATCAAAAGGCTGCGGTTTGCAGCTGTGTGTTATGCGGCAGTGTTTGAGGCAGAGGTGCACGGGGGCATGAACTTTAATACTCTGCACACTGTGTTGGGTGTCATGAACATTTACAGCGTGTCAGCACAGGAGAGGGGAGGCGCACATTGATGAGAGCTTTTCAAATTGCTTGAACTATTAAGGTCGTCTCCATTCTAATTTCCCTTTTCTGCTTGGTTGCACGCTGTCAGGATCAGAACTGATGGAAAAGTACGTACATTGCAGGATTTACGCTAATCTGGATGTGGCACCTCGCGTTTATGTCAGGAAGAATTCTCAGATGAAAGATGTTTGATCTCCCTTCACTTACTTGGTATATATGGATGAAAATGTAAGAATATAACAAAAATGGCATAAAGACAAATCATGGACTTTATCTCTGATGACTAACTGGCTTGTTTTCACTTCACTTAATTGGCGTCTTATGCAAATGTTTAACAAAAAGAACAAAAATAATGTTTTGCGATTCTCAGTTCATATTTAATATATTTCAAATTTCCTTCATTTGCAGTTGTGGTTTTGTAGTCAACCAAATTCAAGAGAGGCAAGAAGTCGTAGGAAGACTCGAGGTCTGATTGGCCTTCAGCAAACTCCTTTCAGGAAATCCTTGGTAGTGGCACACGACTGATTACGTTGCAACACTGCATTGCAAAAATTGTTAAAAATCAATATAAATTCAAAGTTGTTGAAATGAAAAACAAATTGTGATGCTGGTTCATTTACACACACAAGCACACACACACTCCAGAGACAAAGGTGAAGTTATAGTGCAGCAGTTAAGACAATATTTAGAGCAGAATCCTGCAAATGGTGATAAAAGCATCAAATTCAACAGAAATACTCCTTAGACAATCCTCAAAAAAACAAAAAAAAAAAAAAAAAAACAATTGTCCACTTGAATTTTCAGTCAGCGTTCACATAGAGGTCAATTGAAGAATTACACAGGGGTCAAAATTAAAAGATGCTCCAATCATATTGAAAACTATACCACATTATTTACCTGATCATAAAGATTCCAAAAAGGTATAGTTTGGACTATCTGTGACTGAATTCTATGGAGTTATGGGATAAAAACTGCAAGAATGGTGACAAAGGTCAGTTTCAGTTTGTACAGGGGTCAAAAGTTAAAGTCGCTCCAATTTTGGTAAAAAGTGATGCAAATTATTAGTTGATTTAACAAGGTTTTAAAAAGGAATAGTTTGCACCATGTATCGTGCTTAGTTATCACGTTACAGGGTAACATATGTCACATGTCATAGAATCCAATGGACGCTGACCTTGTTTGACCTTTACTTTGGAGACCAAACATTCAACACTGTCAAACTACTCCATTTGTTAATTCGATTAGCTCAACCAATAATTTGCATCACTTTTTACCAAAATTGGAGCAACTTTAATTTTTTACCCCTGTACAAAATGAATCTGACTTTTGTCACCATTCTTGCTGTTTTTATCCCGTAACTCCATAGAATTCAGTCACAGATAGTCCAAACTATACCTTTTTGGAATCTTTATGATCAAGCAAATAATGTGGTATAGTTTTCAATATGATTGGAGCATCTTTTAATTTTGACCACTGTGTAATTCTTCAATTGACCCCCTACCTTACCACCGATTGAAAATTCAAGTGGCCAATCATTTTTTTTTTCCAAAAGAGGAGTGTCTGAGGAGTATTTCTGCCAGATTTGATGCTTTTGTCACCATTTGCATGATTGTTTCAGTTATCTGCTGCACTATTAGTTTTTGTTTAGATTTCATACAAGTAATTAATGATTTCCACTTAGTAATAGTATAGTAATAGTAAGAATATTTGCAGGAGCTGAGAAATGGAACATACCATTCAAAAGAGGCATCATCCAAGTTGAATGGTATGTTCCATCATTCAGTGAATAAAATTACTCTTTTCCATTGCACAAATAGAAAACATTCATCATCGTTCCGTTTGTGATAAAACCATGAAATCTGGCACACATTCTAAATCAACTAAAGTTTATTTACAGATATGGAGACATCCTGGAGCTGACCTCTGATGAGCTACAGGGGTCAAAATTTCAAAATCCTCCAATCATGTTGAAAAAAGTATCACAACATTTGTGTGATCATAACGATTCCAAAAAGGTATAGTTTGGATGATCTATGACTGAATGTTCAGGAGTTATGGGGTAAAAACAGCAAAAATGGGTCAGTTTCAGTTTGTACAGGGGTGAAAATGTAAAGTTACTTCAATTTTGGCAAAAGTGATGCAAATTATTAGTTGAGCGAATAGGATTAATAAATGGAATAGTTTGGAGTAGTTTGAATGCTTGGTCTCCAAAGTAAAAGTAAAAAAAAAAGGTTGACGTCCATTGGATTCTAAGACGTATGACATAAGTTACCCTGTAACATGAGAACTAAGCATGACGGTGCAAACTATTCCTTTTTATAATAGAGCTTTACGGCTATTTGTGGCCGTATAACAGCATGAACGTCTGCAAAACAGACACAAGGGGGTTATTTCCATTCTAATTAAATTCCATTGTATGCACAGTTTATTTTTCTGTAGGTAATTTGGTCGGCGAGGCTTACCGTCGAGCCAAGGCAGCATCGCTCCAACACTGGTCAGGCCGCGAAGTAATCCATCAAACAGGGCGCGGAGTAATATATCCAAAATGTGAAAAGGTTGAATATGTTACCACCATTACCCCGATATTATACAGTCTGAAATATCAAACACTCAACCAATCAGATTCATGGAAAAAAATGTAATTGGATTAAAATAGGATGTTATACCACAGGTTGGACATTTGAACATACATCTGAATGCAATTGATTCACAAAAACATGCATTGTGCTGGGAGATGAAAGCGGTATTTTACCGCATTATCACATGAAATTCCAATTCTAACTGAAGCATATTTAAAGCAATAAATGCTGTATTACTTCCTGATTAGAGCTGGGCCGAGCCAATCAGAGTGCACCTTTCTGTTATGTGATGCTTTTGAAGCAATGCACAATGGGAAAAATAAAAACATTTAAATTTATATCAGAACTTTAAAAAATAATTATATTATCGCCATGTTAAAATTTGAAGGTTCGGCATATTATTACATTTTGTAATGTTTAAGAATAAAGTAATCGGAAAATTTTTAATTAACTATTTTGTTTTATTTCTTAAACCTGTACAAACTAAAATTGAACATTTTCATCATTTTTGCTGTTTTTACCCCGTAACATTCAGTCAAAAATTGTCCAAACTATACCTTTTTGGAATCTTTATGATCAAATAAATCAATTTTGACCGCTACCTGGCTATAGCTGCCACCATACATTAGTATGTAGGTTAGGGTACACTGGATGTTGGATTGTAAATGTTGTTTGATCTCCTCAAGTGATATCAATTAGGTCAAAGTTGACTTCTGGCTCACGGACAACAATGGCCGGCTTCTTCTTCTTCTTCTTCTTCTTCTGTGCTTCATCTTTGTTTTGCTTTCTGCTCATATGGGTGATTCTTTAACTATGGGCACTATTGGCCTTGTAAATGTAATTTCCACCACACCATTGCCTTACAATATAAAGCTCCTTGGGGCAACTGTTTGTTGTGATTTGGCGCTATATACATGTGCTCTGATGTCACTGTTTATCTCCATAGAAATTACCCAAACAATCTTTCATACAAACTGTTTAAAGGGACATTACAGTGTTGGAAATTACGGCAATAGTGTGGGACAACTACATTTTGTTAAAAAAAATCACAACAGTTGTATGACATTGAATACCCCAATTATTTTACTGATATTTTATTCAGAGATATTTTAAAACATTAGAAAAAAACGTTTCTTTACCATTCATTTTTATCATTGAAGATCAAAAGTCTGGGTGTGGGACAAGCACAAAATGGCAATATTTGCATATAATGATGCTGAAAAAAGGTGAAAAAGTCATCATAGACTACTAGAACAAATTTCTTAACACACTTTCATTGTAAAGATAACTATAAAAGTGTGAAATTTCCCCTTTTTCTGTTTTTCCATACAATATGATCAAAGGTCATAAGTGCCCGTAGTCTAAGAATCACCCATATAAGTGATGCTGCCCCCACTGGTGAAGGAAAGGTGAGCACAAGTAGGCACCTTGTGTCCAAATATTTGATGGAGATTTCTAGTTTTTTTTTTTTTTATGAAATATGTATTCAAAGGTAAGCATTGCCACGTTTGGAGTATTCCAATAAATATCATTGAAAATTAATGCCGACACTAAAAGAACTTACGTAATGCTGCATGTGTCAACCAGCTGAGGACTTTCATCAGTATATCACAACCTCCTCACAAGTCAGTCACTGCCATGGCCAGAACTGCTAAAAAAACACCAATCAAAGAAACAGAGAAGCCCATCACAGCTGCTTAAAAGTGTTTTTGTCTAACTGCTGATGGTGGATCTTAAGAAGTACATAAATACATGCGATTTTATCCCTGGTGGTCTCCAAGCTGCATCAAATCCCACGCTACACCAGATGCTTTGCTATTTTATATATAAAAAGAAAATAGAATTAGTCAACAATCTTTAAAGGGCATTTTTTGTTGTTGTGAAGCACTTTGCATGCTGCAGTATGTATGATTCATCTGTCTAGAACGTAGCATTTGCTGTGCAATCTGCTATTGCAAAGCCCGTGTGCCTAAAGATAGTCATGTTCACAGGCAAACTGGCTAATCATGTAGAACATGGAAGTACGAAAAGTCCCAGAAAATCTCTCTGATGCTTTTTTAAGTTCCAACATGGAATCCAATATGGCTGTCCTTTGAAGAGTTGAAGGGTTAACACAGAAACAACACTAAAGGGCTGGTGGCCAAGGTCAAGGATTCTTTGGCATCCCAACCATGCGACTGTGAGGAGGAAGCGTAGCCCTAAACAGAAGCCCCGTGTACACCGCCAACCCGTTCACATCTCTAACCGTTTTTCCCCACTCGACGACACACCCGCCGAGGATCAAACTCTGGTTATTGGCGACTCTGTTTTGCGAAATGTGAAGTTAGCGACACCAGCAACCATAGTCAATTGTCTTCCGGGGGCCAGAGCAGGCGACATTGAAGGAAATTTGAAACTGCTGGCTAAGGCTAAGTGTAAATTTGGTAAGACTGTAATTCACGTCGGCAGTAATGACACCCGATTACGCCAATCGGAGGTCACTAAAATTAACATTAAATCGGTGTGTAACTTTGCAAAAACAATGTCGGACTCTGTAGTTTTCTCTGGGCCCCTCCCCAATCAGACCGAGAGTGACATGTTTAGCCGCATGTTCTCCTTGAATTGCTGGCTGTCTGAGTGGTGTCCAAAAAATGAGGTGGGCTTCATAGATAATTGGCAAAGCTTCTGGGGAAAACCTGGTCTTGTTAGGAGAGACGGCATCCATCCCACTTTAGATGGAGCAGCTCTCATTTCTAGAAATCTGGCCAATTTTCTTAAATCCTCCAAACCGTGACTATCCAGGGTTGGGACCAGGAAGCAGAGTTGTAGTCTTACACACCTCTCTGCAGCTTCTCTCCCCCTGCCATCCCCTCATTACCCCATCCCTGTAGAGACGGTGCCTGCTCCCAGACTACCAATAACCAGCAAAAATCTATTTAAGCATAAAAATTCAAAAAGAAAAAATAATATAGCACTTTCAACTGCACCACAGACTAAAACAGTTAAATGTGGTCTATTAAACATTAGGTCTCTCTCTTCTAAGTCCCTGTTAGTAAATGATATAATAATTGATCAACATATTGATTTATTCTGCCTTACAGAAACCTGGTTACAGCAGGATGAATATGTTAGTTTAAATGAGTCAACACCCCCGAGTCACACTAACTGTCAGAATGCTCGTAGCACGGGCCGGGGCGGAGGATTAGCAGCAATCTTCCATTCCATCTTATTAATTAATCAAAAACCCAGACAGAGCTTTAATTCATTTGAAAGCTTGACTCTTAGTCTTGTCCATCCAAATTGGAAGTCCCAAAAACAGTTTTATTTGTTATTATCTATCGTCCACCTGGTCGTTACTGTGAGTTTCTCTGTGAATTTTCAGACCTTTTGTCTGACTTAGTGCTTAGCTCAGATAAGATAATTATAGTGGGCGATTTTAACATCCACACAGATGCTGAGAATGACAGCCTCAACACTGCATTTAATCTATTATTAGACTCTATTGGCTTTGCTCAAAAAGTAAATGAGTCCACCCACCACTTTAATCATATCTTAGATCTTGTTCTGACTTATGGTATGGAAATAGAAGACTTAACAGTATTCCCTGAAAACTCCCTTCTGTCTGATCATTTCTTAATAACATTTACATTTACTCTGATGGACTACCCAGCAGTGGGGAATAAGTTTCATTACACTAGAAGTCTTTCAGAAAGTGCTGTAACTAGGTTTAAGGATATGATTCCTTCTTTATGTTCTCTAATGCCATATACCAACACAATGCAGAGTAGCTACCTAAACTCTGTAAGTGAGATAGAGTATCTCGTCAATAGTTTTACATCCTCATTGAAGACAACTTTGGATGCTGTAGCTCCTCTAAAAAAGAGAGCTTTAAATCAGAAGTGCCTGACTCCGTGGTATAACTCACAAACTCGTAGCTTAAAGCAGATAACCCGTAAGTTGGAGAGGAAATGGCGTCTCACTAATTTAGAAGATCTTCACTTAGCCTGGAAAAAGAGTCTGTTGCTCTATAAAAAAAGCCCTCCGTAAAGCTAGGACATCTTTCTACTCATCACTAATTGAAGAAAATAAGAACAACCCCAGGTTTCTTTTCAGCACTGTAGCCAGGCTGACAAAGAGTCAGAGCTCTATTGAGCTGAGTATTCCATTAACTTTAACTAGTAATGACTTCATGACTTTCTTTGCTAACAAAATTTTAATTATTAGAGAAAAAATTACTCATAACCATCCCAAAGACATATCGTTATCTTTGGCTGCTTTCAGTGATGCCGGTATTTGGCTAGACTCTTTCTCTCTGATTGTTCTGTCTGAGTTATTTTCATTAGTTACTTCATCCAAACCATCAACATGTTTATTAGACCCCATTCCTACCAGGCTGCTCAAGGAAGCCCTACCATTATTTAATGCTTCGATCTTAAATATGATCAATCTATCTTTGTTAGTTGGCTATGTACCACAGGCTTTTAAGGTGGCAGTAATTAAACCATTACTTAAAAAGCCATCACTTGACCCAGCTATCTTAGCTAATTATAGGCCAATCTCCAACCTTCCTTTCTCTCAAAAATTCTTGAAAGGGTAGTTGTAAAACAGCTAACTGATCATCTGCAGAGGAATGGTCTATTTGAAGAGTTTCAGTCAGGTTTTAGAATTCATCATAGTACAGAAACAGCATTAGTGAAGGTTACAAATGATCTTCTTATGGCCTCGGACAGTGGACTCATCTCTGTGCTTGTTCTGTTAGACCTCAGTGCTGCTTTTGATACTGTTGACCATAAAATTTTATTACAGAGATTAGAGCATGCCATAGGTATTAAAGGCACTGCGCTGCGGTGGTTTGAATCATATTTGTCTAATAGATTACAATTTGTTCATGTAAATGGGGAATCTTCTTCACAGACTAAAGTTAATTATGGAGTTCCACAAGGTTCTGTGCTAGGACCAATTTTATTCACTTTATACATGCTTCCCTTAGGCAGTATTATTAGACGGTATTGCTTAAATTTTCATTGTTACGCAGATGATACCCAGCTTATCTATCCATGAAGCCAGAGGACACACACCAATTAGCTAAACTGCAGGATTGTCTTACAGACATAAAGACATGGATGACCTCTAATTTCCTGCTTTTAAACTCAGATAAAACTGAAGTTATTGTACTTGGCCCCACAAATCTTAGAAACATGGTGTCTAACCAGATCCTTACTCTGGATGGCATTACCCTGACCTCTAGTAATACTGTGAGAAATCTTGGAGTCATTTTTGATCATGATATGTCATTCAAAGAGCATATTAAACAAATATGTAGGACTGCTTTTTTGCATTTACGCAATATCTCTAAAATCAGAAAGGTCTTGTCTCAGAGTGATGCTGAAAAACTAATTCATGCATTTATTTCCTCTAGGCTGGACTATTGTAATTCATTATTATCAGGTTGTCCTAAAAGTCCCTAAAAAGCCTTCAGTTAATTCAAAATGCTGCAGCTAGAGTACTGACGGGGACTAGAAGGAGAGAGCATATCTCACCCATATTGGCCTCTCTTCATTGGCTTCCTGTTAATTCTAGAATAGAATTTAAAATTCTTCTTCTTACTTATAAGGTTTTGAATAATCAGGTCCCATCTTATCTTAGGGACCTCGTAGTACCATATCACCCCAATAGAGCGCTTCGCTCTCAGACTGCAAGGCTTACTTGTAGTTCCTAGGGTTTGTAAGAGTAGAATGGGAGGCAGAGCCTTCAGCTTTCAGGCTCCTCTCCTGTGGAACCAGCTCCCAATTCAGATCAGGGAGACAGACACCCTCTCTACTTTTAAGATTAGGCTTAAAACTTTCCTTTTGCTAAAGCTTATAGTTAGGGCTGGATCAGGTGACCCTGAACCATCCCTTAGTTATGCTGCTATAGACGTATACTGCTGGGGGGTTCCCATGATGCACTGTTTCTTTCTCTTTTGCTCTGTATGCACCACTCTGCATTTAATCATTAGTGATCGATCTCTGCTCCCCTCCACAGCATGTCTTTTTCCTGGTTCTCTCCCTCAGCCCCAACCAGTCCCAGCCGAAGACTGCCCCTCCCTGAGCCTGGTTCTGCTGGAGGTTTCTTCCTGTTAAAAGGGAGTTTTTCCTTCCCACTGTAGCCAAGTGCTTGCTCACAGGGGGTCGTTTTGACCGTTGGGGTTTTACATAATTATTGTATGGCCTTGCCTTACAATATAAAGCGCCTTGGGGCAACTGTTTGTTGTGATTTGGCGCTATATAAAAAATTGATTGATGATTGAACCATGTAAAACGTGAAAGAATGAAATTACACTCAACAAAAATATAAACGCAACACTTTTGGTTTTGCTCCCATTTTGTATGAGATGAACTCAAAGATCTAAAACTTTTTCCACATACACAATATCACCATTTCCCTCAAATATTCAGTCTAAATCTGTGATAGTGAGCACTTCTTTGCTGAGATAATCCATCCCACCTCACAGGTGTGTCATATCAAGATGCTGATTAGACACCATGATTAGTGCACAGGTGTGCCTTAGACTGCCCACAATAAAAGGCCACTCTGAAAGGTGCCGTTTTGTTTTATTGGGGGGGGGATACCAGTCAGTATCTGGTGTGACCACCATTTGCCTCATGCAGTGCAACACATCTCCTTCGCATAGAGTTGATCAGGTTGTCAATGTGGCCTGTGGAATGTTGGTCCACTCCTCTTCAATGGCTGTGTGAAGTTGCTGGATATTGGCAGGACTGGTACACGCTGTCGTATACGCCGGTCCAGAGCATCCCAAACATGCTCAATGGGTGACATGTCTGGAGAGTATGCCGGCCATGCAAGAACTGGGACATTTTCAGCTTCCAAGAATTGTGTACAGATCCTTGCAACATGGGGCCGTGCATTATCCTGCTGCAACATGAGGTGATGTTCTTGGATGTATGGCACAACAATGGGCCTCAGGATCTCGTCACGGTATCTCTGTGCATTCAAAATGCCATCAATAAAATGCACCTGTGTTCTTCGTCCATAACAGACGCCTGCCCATACCATAACCCCCACCGCCACCATGGGCCCTCGATCCACACATTGACATCAGAAAACCGCTCACCCACACGATGCCACACACGCTGTCTGCCATCAGCCCTGAACAGTGTGAACCGGGATTCATCCGTGAAGAGAACACCTCTCCAACATGCCAAACGCCAGTGAATGTGAGCATTTGCCCGCTCAAGTCGGTTACGACGACGAACTGGAGTCAGGTCGAGACCCCGATGAGGACGACGAGCAGGCAGATGAGCTTCCCTGAGACGGTTTCTGACAGTTTGTGCAGAAATTCTTTGGTTATGCAAACCGATTGTTTCAGCAGCTGTCCGAGTGGCTGGTCTCAGACGATCTTGGAGGTGAACATGCTGGATGTGGAGGTCCTGGGCTGGTGTGGTTACACGTGGTCTGCGGTTGTGAGGCTGGTTGGATGTACTGCCAAATTCTCTGAAACACCTTTGGAGACGGCTTATCACAGATTTAGACTGGTTTGTGAACAATATTTGAGGGAAATGGTGATATTGTGTATGTGGAAAAAGTTTTAGATCTTTGAGTTCATCTCATACAAAATGGGAGCAAAACCAAAAGTGTTGCGTTTATATTTTTGTTGAGTGTATGTAGTCAGGTCTTGATGGTACTTATGATCATAAAAAAACAAACAGAATAAATACTTGTAGCTTCAACACGTACATAAACAAAGTAATATAATAATAGTGTCAGCAACACAACCTTGAGCAATCCAGAACCTGTATAAATCTTAGAAATATAATAGTGGAATGTGCTCCTAAAATTTCCAGGGCCTCAGCAAAACCATGTAAGACCATGTAAAAGAAAAAAAGGTCCTATAAAACTAGAAGCAACAGTAAAGATTTACTGCCAGTCCAGAATGTAAATATCAAGGACTACTGGTCAGTGTTGTTACCTAATATCCATAGTTTCTGCAACAATATTAGTCCTATCAATGTTTGGTGTTGGCACCATTCATCCTTGACCCAAAATACATAAACATACCAAACGGATAATGATAAATGGTAATGGTAAATAGACTGCATTTATATAGCGCTTTTTCCATTTGCATCAGAAGCTCAAAGCGCTTTACAATAATGCCTCACAATCACCCCAATGTCACGGTGTTGCCATACAAGGAGCTTGCTACACACACACACACACACACACCCGGGAACAACTAGGGGATTAAGGACCTTGCCCAAGGGCCCTTAGTGATTTTCCGGTCAGGCTGGGATTTGAACCAAGGACCCTCTAGTCTCAAGCCCAACGCTTAACCACTAGACCATCACCTCCCTGTGTATCAGCCGTCCCCTATTTGTGGGTGATCACAATTGCATGCACACACGCACAGCTGTTTGTCTTTTCTGCATTCTGCTGTAAGCCGGTGCTTTTAATTTGACAAACAGAGACACTAAAGACATTAAAAGCTATTTCACTCATGGTAGCAACATAACACTTAAATGACTAAACCAATTGAAGTACAAAAACACAATAAATCAATAACACTAACAACACTGTTAAACTAACATGAACTACAATAACTTTTAAAACTTCATAACCGTGAACTCCCATGCTGCATTGCAGGGCAATGTGTTAGCTAAAAAAGCTAATTTCTCCAAAAAAAAAAAAAAAAAATGTCCTATCAAATTTCCCTTTTGGCAGCATTCATCCTTGACATAAAATAAAAAGGGAGCCAAATGTTTGAAGGAGATTCCAAGTTGGCCTTAACTTTTGGGCTTGTCAATGTTTTGCATTTGTTCTGCAGCATTCCTCTAACCCTCTAATCTCTCATCTCCCACATGCCGCTGTGTGCTCTCCCGTTGACTGACATGCCATTTTATTCAATTAATCTTTTATCACAAGCCTGTGGCTGATGTGTTTTCGGCTTGTGCCAAAAACAGGAGTTGTGCAGGTTTTTTCTTAAATCCAGACAGCAAACAGATCACAGCTTTCCCCAGCTGTATTGTCCTCTTTTTGGATGCTGTTTTGCTTATGGGCAGAGCCAGATTTGTACATGGGGGATTGGATGCATCTCTATGTAGTCCAGCGGAATTAGCATCCTTTTGTACACGAGGATTAATCTTATGTGCACTGGAGCAATGGTGCAAAGTCTCCAGTGCAGATGTGTTTCGGAAAACTGTTTTTTTTTTTGTCTTTAGTGTTGCCTTATCGAAGAATTGCAGGGTTAATGCTCAAGATATTTTTGACTATTGAGGTTACAGTTTTTGTGAGCAGATGTGAACAAAACTTGGTGGATCAATCGACTTGACCTATGAACTTTAAACCAATCAATTTTGAAAATAGTTTTGCACAAAATAATGATGGAATAACTCACTTTCCCCAAGATCCTATTTCAACTGATTTTCTGCATGTTGTATTATATGCAGGGGCGCCACCAGGGGATTTTGGACTCAATGAAAAGAAATCTTACTGGGGCACCCCCCCTTATTATTTTGTCAGTACTTTAATTGCGTTAGGGGCCTTTCTGGGCTCCTGCCAATCATGGGACCCTAGAATCCTCCTCGGCATCCCTGATTGGATGATGGGACGCAAAAATAAATGGCATCTTCACACCCGTTACTCCCTAACAGCAAATTGCACCTTGATTTGAATTATATGAGATGTCATAATCAAATAGAAAGAACACACTTATGTTTGAGTCCTGGTTTTGTGGAGGATGTTCCTTGTGCAGTAAACAGATATTAGGGAACTCTCAAACAACAAAAATATGGATGCTCTTTGTGATTAATCTTGTGCGGCTGAAGACTGAAAAGTCATCGTTGGACATTTTTAATTCCGTGAGAAGAAGAAACACAACATTAAAGATATTTGGCCTGTGTCCCTTAGGCTAATGTTTGACTGAATACACATTGTTTATTCTTGTGAAATATACAAGGTCTGTTAGAAAAGTATCCGACCTTATTATTTTTTAAAAAAACCATATGGATTTGAATCATGTGTGATTGCGTCAGACAAGCTTGAACCCTCGTGCGCATGCGTGAGTTTTTTCATGCGTGTCGGTTGTGTCATTCGCCTGTGAGCAGGCTTTGAGTGAGGTGTGGTCCACCACTCTCGTCTATTTTTTATTGGGAATAAATGTCTGAATGATTTGGAGCTTTGCTGCATCAATTTTTTTTCCAGAAACTGTGAGAGACCTCCAGGTGGACACCGTTCGAAAAATTAATATGGCTTTCAGGGACGATTTTATGGGGATTAAACAGATTATGGGGTGTTACTGCCGCTTTAAGGATGGCCCACAACTGCTGAGAGCGCGGCGTGCTCCCAGCCCCCATCGATAGGCTGACAGTCCGCTGGAACAACCAGATCATTTCCAACGTGAAAGCTTTGTTGATCCGGGACCTCATCTGACTTTCACAAAAGGCAGAAGATGTGGACATCAGCACTTTTTCTGGCACATTCCACCGTTACAGGAGTTTTTTTTCATGGAAAGAAAAGCGGAGGGACGCGCCACGGCTCCGTTCATTACGCGGGACAAAACCACCTCAGTGTTGGTCTCTCAGGACAGCTTTCAGGTGGATTTCAGATGGATTCCGGTTGCTTTCCAGTCGTGTGAATATCCGATTGTGATTGTGCATGAGCTGGACATGCCAGAACATGTCCTGTGAGGCTTCATCACGGCGTTTCTTTGCGCCGAGCTGTAAAGTAATTCAACAAAAATATCTGTATATATATATATATATATATATATATATATATATATATTATATATATATATATATAATATATATATACTATATATATATATATATATATATATATATATATGTATCGCTTGTATCGCTAAGTAATCGTTCATTTTTGGGATGAAAAAGCAACATTTTCATACAGAAACAATAGTGTTAAGAATGTGTTATCAACTACTTTAACTATTTATGCACATTTCAACCGTAGTAGAGAAGCTTGAATCTTCGACTGGATGGGGTTGCTTGACGTGAGGACATTTCGCTTCAAATTGCAGAAGCTTCCTCAGCTAAAATTCTTGCTCTGGTAGTCTGACTTCTGTCTTGACTCTTGTAGAGAAGAATAAACAGACAGCCACAAAAGCTGGAGTTTTTAAACCTAACCAGACCCCTCCTACCGAGAGGCAGACTGCTATAGGCTGGTGACTAAACAATAGCTCTAATTAGCACCTATTGTGCTCTAGTTAGCACCCTCCTAATGACAGGGCAGCTGACCCTCCTAATGATGGGACGGCAGCCTCTCCTGATGGCTCCCTTGACGACTCTCCTGATGACGTGAATGACTCATTACCATGAAGAAAAGACTGAAACTGTGCGTCCAGCAACCCCGTCCATTCGAAGATTCAAGCTTCTCTACTATGGAAACCACCTGGACAACAGAGCCTACACAGAAACACGTTTCAACCATTTGTGGCTGGCCTGCGTGTGCGTATCTTTGGGAGAAGCATTCGTCTGACATGGACAGTCCCCATTGGTTGATGCCATGGGCTTGTAAAAGGTACTCATAGTATCACAGATAAAGTATACAACAAGGTACAGACACGCCGTGAGAGGGTGTTTCTTAGACTATGGGCACTTATTATGTCCTTTGATCATACTGTATGAAAACAGAAAAAAAGTGGAAATTTCACACTTTTATAGTTATCTTTACAATGCAAGTGTGTTAAGAAATTTGTTCTAGTAGTCTATGATGACTTTTTCACCTTTTTTCAGCATCATTATATGCAAATATTGACGTTTTGTGCTTGTCCCACACCCAGACTTTTTTCTAATGTTTTAAAATATCTCTGAATAAAATATCAGTAAAATAATGAAAACATAATTGGGGTATTCAATGTCATACAACTGTTGTGATTTTTTTAAACAAAATGTAGTTGTCCCACACTATTGCTGTAATTTCCACCACAACACTATAATGTCCCTTTAAACAGTTTGTATGAAAGATTGTTTGGGTAGTTTCTATGGAGATAAACAGTGACATCAGAGCACATGTATATAGCGCCAAATCACAACAAACAGTTGCCCCAAGGAGCTTTATATTGTAAGGCAATGGTGTGGTGGAAATTACATTTACAAGGCCAGTAGTGCCCGTAGTTAAAGAATCACCCGAGAACTCAGAATGTGAAGATGACCAAAAGTTGTTCTGAAGACAAACAAAATCTCACACCTGCTTCGTTTTTCCTTCGTTAGTTTCAGTTTTGTTCAACCTTCCTTGAAATCTTCTCAGACCTCAACAGATTTTGTTTTAAATTCTGTTTGAGTTTGCTTGATTCACAGACTTTACGGTGATGGAAAAGTGCAGGATTTTTCATCCACTTTTTCTCGATGATTTTTGACTTTTTATCCTTCACCTAGCGATTGCAGTTGCCGTGTGACTGGGGCATAAAAGAAGATTGTTTGCATGAGAGAATTCCATTATCTTTGAATGTTTTAAATTTTCTTAATAAAAGTGACTTTTGAAGTGTCATTTCTCAAAAAAACATTGGTGAATGAGGTCCTGGGTTTGTTCAGCCGTGAATGTAAGCACTCTGATTGCATTTCTTGCTTCTCTTCCGTGATCACTGACATACAAATCTGCTTCTGCAAAAGTGTTTTTGAGGTTCTAAACCACTCTATCTCAACTCATATTTTATCATGCCTATCTTCCAAATGTCTACAGGATAAACCTTTCAATTCTACCAACTACCTTCATGACATTCATTCCATGTGAAGGCTGTGCTATGAAGGGGCTTAGAAGCATGAAAAGGGGGAGCGTTGGATTATGGCTCTGTATGCTGCAAGCACTCACTCTTGGTAGTCTTTACCCGCTAGACAATGCTCTGATGAAACATGACAGGACAAGCTTTCATCGTCACGTTGGGGCTAACACTCCAAAATGCTAGCAACTGCAATGTTTTGTACGTTAAATGACTATGGAATAATGCTTTGTTTACCAATGATAATGGGGAAAAAAATGCCATAAAAATGACTAAAATGTAATTTTATTTGAAGAATTCGACCAACATAGGGGCATTGCCAGTAATCTCAGAGAATATTTTATGGTGAATCAGTTTCCAGGTCAGGGTTCATGGTGGTGAAAGTGTTGAGTCTGTAGAACCATTCACTTACCTCGGTTGTGACAAACACATCTCTGGATCCTTGGCCTTTGACATCCAGAGGCATCTAGGGAAAGCTTATGGTGTCATGAGGTTTTTGCAGGTAAACAGAACTCCAAGTCTTTAGGGTCCTGGTGCGGCCTGTCTTGGTGTTTGGTTGTGAGACCTGGGTGCTAATCAGTAATGTAAGGTGACAGCTAGATGTTTTTGGAACTAGGTTTCTTTGGCGGATGCTTGGGTATCTCTGGAATGACTTTGTATTAAAGAAATAGGTAATAAGTAATGGGTGATAATTGCCTATTTCTCTATGCATGATCCAGCACAGAGGTTGAGGGTTGAGAACCCCAGTAGCTGGAGAAAGCCAAGGGGACACCCATGTTTCACCTTGGTGTGGCAGACACATGGTTATTTTAGAGATCTGGGAATAGACTGGTTGTCTACGAGGTTGGTCACCATGCAGGACCCAAAGTTTTTTGCCACCTTGCCAATAATAGATGTAGTCGTCGTCGGCATCCGTCCATCTCAAGAGACGTTGGTGTAGACCCTAGATGGTTCCTCTGCACTTTCTGGAGTGGCTGTGAAGTCCGATCCCTGAATGGCAGTCTCTGCCGTACCTGGCACAGGCGAAGTGAGTGGGTTTCTGGGGCTCGTGTTGGCGCTCTTTCCGCTTTGCTCTCTTGTTGATGGCAACTGATTTCCGTGTTGCCTCCGAGGCTTTTGTGCCCCGTTTGATAGAAAGACACCAAGCGGGGCGATTGTCTGCAAGGCTCTCCCACGTCTGGGCATCGATGTTGCAGTTTTTCATGTCTCTCTTGCAGATGTCCTTGTAGCGCAGTTATGGCGCCCTGTCGTCCTAGAGCCTTCTGCCAGCTCGCCATAGAGGAGGTCTTTGGGGATGCGGCCTGTGTCCATCCGCCTCAGGCGATGGCATGGCTCGCCTGACATGGCTTAGATGTAGCAAACCCATGCAAACATAGATGCAGGACTCCATGCTCCAAGATGAGCAAGGGTTGTGGTCTGGGAGCATGTACTAGTTCCAAATACAAGCAATCCCAGCAGGCTCAATGTTGTGATATCACCACAGGAAAATGGTTTTGGGCAGTCTATGGTGCTGGGGTCACATTGTCACTTCAAGCATATGATACAGAAATAACCATAGTCAGTCTCCATATACCTCAGTACGGAAAGATCCTGATCATTTAAAAGTCAAGGCTGATCTTGTTGTTCTCTGAAACTGTCGCTTGGATTCCATTGCGCAACATCACAGGATCACCACAGTTTATGTGTGTAAGATTATGCTGCCAGCTGTGCAACTGATTGATATCATAAGTGAACCGTGGCTGAAAGGTCCCTCAGCAGCAGATGAAAGGCAGGATTAACAGACGAGGGGTTGAGGCGCTACGAGCGTGGGGAGTGAATCAAGGGAGATCAGATGAGGAAATAATAAAGAAGGGTCCCTGCCTTCAGAGAGGGCCGGGCAGAGAAGCGGGGCTTATGAGATGCAGGAATGTTGTGGCGGATTCGATGATCAGTTCCAAAGAGTTGGCAGCTTTCCTGGCAGCGTTCCCAGTCCTCAGGAGAGATGGAAGAAAGGCGGGTTTGATGGATAAGAAAGATATTGGGATTAGAAAACAACTGCAGCAGTCTATACACAAAACAATTTATCCTGTAAGTTCTGAATTTCAAAAATCTGTAAATTGTTCCAGCTTTGAAACTTACTTCCAAAATGTAGAATCGTGCATTGGACTATAATGTTCTTTGTTTGTGTTGGGGGGTCAAATAGACTGATTGTGATGCACCCTACACTTTGAGTGAACTCATAAAAGCCCATGATTGGATCATACAGTCCAGACTAACGATCCCAATCATTCAGTTTGATGATGAGGTGGAGATTGTGATTGATCCACCAAGGCATTGTGTTTTCTTTAAGAGACGGTGTGTCACCACCAAACTGAAGTATTGACAATTGATTGCTCCCGTTGGTAATGACTGTTTGACATGAAGTCCATATTCAACATTTTCTTTGTTATCTATTTCTTCAAATCTACCATGTTCTGAGTTATAATAATAACCAATAATATAATAAAACATAAATGGTCAGTTGTTGCCAGATTGTGTGGTAACAATGTAATGGAGTACAACCTGCCACATGGATGGGTGGTGGGTGTCAAATCTGGCTCCCCAACTTGCACTTATGTTGGTTACGAGGTCAGCATAACACCCATCAGCACAAGAAACAAGATCTGTCAAAGAACGGCTGAATCTTTGTGAGTCAATCTCATAATGATTTGGGCAATGGCTTCGACTGGTCGGCATACATTTGTGAAGGTAGTCTAATGATCTCAAACCCTCTGAAACTTTGGGCTTGCAAATACTGGCTCAGGTGGGCAGATGATGTCCATCGATCAGAAAGATGAACCCAGTAGGTGTCATAGAGTACCTAAAGCATGACAAGACCAATAGAAGTCTTCGTCATTCACTGCTGTAAGAGTGGTCTCCATGTTTAATGGCTGGCACTCGGTCAAGGGTTCTTCTGCTGAGATAGTGGGCTTCAACCAACTCACATACAGGTTTCTGTCAAACTCTCTCTCCCCTTACAACCTAAAGTCCTGCAGGGACAGAGGCATGGCAAAAGGGAAGGGTGGAGGTAACCGCTTGAGGTGCAAGCCACAAACCTGCATGTAGGCGACCTATGGACCAGTGGTTTCCACTCTTTGTACTCGGTAGAAAGGGTCTCAGCAGAATTCCAGGTGACTGAGTAGACTTAGGGCAGTACTGCTCACCCCAGACAAGGAGAGACCTAGAAAACGTGGCAAATCATTCTGGCAGCTTACTATGGTTGGAGGACTGACCCTTTTTTGCTGGATCCAAATTTATATATATATATATATATATATATATATATATATATATATATATACACACACACGGCATATACCTACCCTCACTGATCAAGATATCATCTCTAGGCCTCAGAGAAGAACAGCCTTTATTGCCAAAGAACTCTCAAGGTACAATGTAGACACTGCAACACCTCAGGTGGCAATATACTTTATTTTGGAAAAATAAAGCCTTACATGAAGATAGAATACATAGAGCTCATCATCACGCCTAGTCTTTTGAAGCAGATTTCATGCATTTCAACAGGTATCAACAAAATGCTTATGAAACTCCGCCTCCTCATCACCTGTGGCTTTATCCCCATCATAATTGCCTACTCCTCAAACATGACAGACACAGAAGATCACAGAGCAGTTTTAAATGCACCTGGACACTACCATCTGGCTGCCCCTGCTGCCAAACTAATAAATTATATGCAACGTAAAATCAAAAGTTGTTTTGTTTAATTTTTGGTCAAAAAGAGAAAGTCTGAATCAGGATATTGGTGTAATTAGTGTTGTATTGGATTGACTGTCTGTCTGCTCTATCAATATATCTTATTGTGTCTATTATATTTCCTGGTCCAAATGTTGCACAAGAGTATTTGTCAAAATGTGTCATGAAGAGAAAAAACAAAAAACAAAATAACATAAATCACACTGGTGTAAAAGTCACATCTATATTTTACACAGAGAGCTTCTGTTGCATGCAGCAAGAAGCAAAATTTATATAATTGGCAACAGAAGCTAAAGTGTACAAGGTTTCCTCACTAACTTATTAATTGATAATAAAACACCATAGTTATACAACCCCTGGCAAAAATTATGGAATCACCGGACCTCGGAGGATGTTCATTCAGTTGTTTAATTTTGTAGAAAAAAAGCAGATCACAGACATGACACAAAACTAAAGTCATTTCAAATGGAAACTTTCTGGCTTTAAGAAATCAAGAAAAAAAAAATTGTGGCAGTCAGTAACGGTTACTTTTTTAGACCAAGCAGAGGAAAAAATATGGAATCACTCAATTCTGAGGGAAAAATTATGGAATCACCCTGTAAATTTTCATCCCCAAAATTAACACCTGCATCAAATCAGATCTGCTCATTGACATTGACCCTATGTGTCTTTTTGCAAGGAATGTATTTGCAGTTTTTTGCTCTATGGCAAGATGCATTATCATCTTGAAAAATGATTTCATCATCCTCAAACATCCTTTCAATTGTCCAAAATATCAACGTAAACTTGTGCATTTATTGATGATGTAATGACAGCCATCTCCCCAGTGCCTTTACCTGACATGCAGCCCCATATCATCAATGACTGTGGAAATTTACATGTTCTCTTAAGGCAGTCATCTTTATAAATCTCATTGGAACGGCACCAAACAAAAGTTCCAGCATCATCACCTTGCCCAATGCAGATTCGAGATTCATCACTGAATATGACTTTCATCCAGTCATCCACAGTCCACGATTGCTTTTCCTTAGCCCATTGTGACCTTGTTTTTTTTTTGTTTAGGTGTTAATGATGCCTTTCGTTTAGCTTTTCTGTATGTAAATCCCATTTCCTTTAGGCGGTTTCTTACAGTTCGGTCACAGACGTTGACTCCAGTTTCCTCCCATTCGTTCCTCATTTGTTTTGTTGTGCATTTTTCGATTTTTGAGACATATTGCTTTAAGTTTTCTGTCTTGACGCTTTGATGTCTTCCTTGGTCTACCAGTATGTTTGCCTTTAACAACCTTCCCATGTTTGTATTTGGTCCAGAGTTTAGACACAGCTGACTGTGAACAACCACCAGCTTTTGCAACATTGCATGATGATTTACCCTCTTAAGAGTTTGATAATCCTCTCCTTTGTTTCAATTGACATCTCTTGTGTTGGAGCCATGATTCATGTCAGTCCACTTGGTGCAACAGCTTTCCAAGGTGTGTTCACTCCTTTCTAGATGCAGACTAACGAGCAGATCTGATATGATGCAGGTGTTAGTTTTGGGGATGAAAATTTACAGGGTGATTCCATAATTTTTTCCTCAGAATTGAGTGATTCCATATTTTTTTCCTCTGCTTGGTCTAAAAAAGTAACCGTTACTGACTGCCACAATCTTTTTTTCTTGATTTCTTATAATGTTTCTTAAAGCCAGAAAGTTGCCATTTGAAATGACTTTAGTTTTGTGTCATGTCTGTGATCTGCTTTTTTTCTACAAAATTAAACAACTGAATGAACATCCTCCGAGGCTGGTGATTCCATAATTTTTGCCAGGGGTTGTATAAAACAGGTCAAAAGGCATACAAACCAAATAACCACTGGGTGCGTGGCAGAACTGATAAAACAATGAAAACTACAAAGTGTCCAAACACCAGTGTCTGCTCTCAAAAAGCCTACGTTAAACTTTATTAGCCAATCATTCGATGTATTTTTTCAACAACAAACTCAATCTTATTCTAATTGTATTTGCTGTATTTTCTATTCATGTGCCTGGTTTGTCATGTGACTTGATGCAGGGGTATTCAATTTGTGTTTGCTGCTTTCACAGAAGAAGGGCTGCAGCCTGAAATGCCACTGAAATGAACTATGGTTAGCCTTACCTTAGCCTAGCCATCCTCCTTGTTGTCCTCCAGCTGTTCCACAATGCCTGAACACATACATTCTGAGCTTGAGCTTGAGCTGCTGCTGCTGCTGCTGCTTCAAAGCTTGAGCTTCTTCTTCTTCTTTTTGCAGCAGTTAGCATCCAGCTGAATGGTACATTGCTGCCACCCTGTGCTCTGGAGGACAAATCAGGCAGTATCTCATTCAGAACTAGAAGCACTCAGAGAGTGCAAACCTCCGCCATATGGCCATGGGGTCACTGACGCCATAACATCTACGTTATGGAATCATACATCTACGCCGTGGAATCATTGAACCTACAAAAGTCTAACAATGATGTTTGCTCAGTAGTAAAAAAAGTTTCATCTGCTGTGACTGGATAGCATGTATCCTTAGCGCTTGGCATCACAGTTTATTGCAACTTGCATGTTTCCCAGAAGCTACTGTCATCTGAGCACTGATATTGATATTGCATGTGCTTATAGACAAAAACAAATAAGAGACAAAATTCAATTTATTATTCAACTAAACTGCAAATATATGAATTTTTTAACATTTATGAAACACTTCTCTAAACAAGGCCATAGGGTCACTGACCCTAAAGAGATTCCCTCCTTGGCACAGTGATCTATTCAACAATTCAGTGTTACAACCAAAACTATGATACATACACTTTTCTTTCCATTATATTTGACATCCTTGACCATGAAAACATATCACTAGAACTTGGAATCACTTTTACGTCTTTACTAGTTCAAAGGTTATTGTATAAAAATGATTTTTCCGTAATGGCGGTTTTCTTCTGGATCTAGCTCAATAACATTTGAAGCTACATCAAATCTGATGACACCTTACTGAATCAGTACAGATTCAGCTACAATTTGGTGTTAGTTGTGCATCTCTAGCTTCATTTGTCACCTCACACTGACACATTTTCTATTTTCCCTATATTTTTGCATATTCTGGATCACCAGAGCCGGAATCCGGATCCGATCATCACCAAACTTTGTTGTTTGATAGAACATTTGACTATGTTGCACCCTAATTTTTTTCAAGCCTTTCTGCCTTGTTTTTGTGGAGTTAGAAATTAGAATGTCAAAATTCCCCCTATCCTGCAATGGTGAAGAATCCTTTAAAAAAATTCCTGGATCCAGATCACCACTAAAATTTAAACACTTGTTCCTCTTGTCATTTCCAACCACTCCACAAAATTTCATCAAAATCCGTTCAAAACTTTTTGAGTTATCCTGCTGACAAACGCGACCAAAAACATAACCTCCTTGGAGGAGGTAACAATATAGAGGAGTAGCTTTCAGGCATCATGCCTGTTGACTGTGCCATCTTGTGGCCATGGATGATACTGCAGTATCATCCAGTAGGAAACATCCAGTGAAAGTTAAGATGCTACTTTGTGTTTGTGAGTGAGTGAGAGAGCGAGAAAGCGTAAAGATTAACTAAAAGACTTTGAAGTTCAAATGAGTCAGTGTTGACTCAGAAAACTTTAATGATGTAACAAAGAAATGCTGTGTTATGGCCCAGCTTCATTCAAATATAGACGATGTGTCACACTGTTTTCCCATTATTTTGCACAACTGAAAATGCCCTGAAGCAGTAGTTGTCTATGTGATTGTTATTTTGATGATTATGATTATGGAAGCCAGCAGAATGTGATGGCTTGCACAGTGGCAGTGATTCTGTGGTGAGCTGTTGCAAACTGCCATTGCGGGAAATAGATGTGCAGAAAGAGCTCACATTTAGCACACTGGGCTCCTGTGCATTTGTTTAAGAGTTACAGCAGTTGTTTTCTCTGTGGAACTTTTTTTTAATTCATTGTACCATGACTGCATTTCAATAAATCTTTGATGAGTGAATTTTTACTCCATTGGGTCGCCATCAATTCTGGAACATGTAAGAATGGTTTCATCCTCAAAATTAAAGTGCAACAGTGTAGATCTTCACGGCTGAATAAACTGCAGAGAATTGTATTATCCTAATATGCAAAAATACGTGCATGCATCTGTGGTGCAAATTTTGTGAGAATCCATGGAGTAGTTTTATATTTGACATAATCCTTCAAAGCCTATATATAGTGAAATTTTGATTCAAAATCTGGATCCAGATCACCTCCAAAATTTTATGCAGTCTTTCATGGCCTAATATCTGTCTGTGGTGAAAATTTTATCAAGATCCATGCAGTAGTTTTAACGTAATCCTGCTAACAGACAGACAAATAAATAAACGCCCATGATTTTATTACATCCTTTGCAGATGAAACGATGATCTCTTGCAGTAGAACGATAAATGATTCAATTTGGAAACAGATATCATAAATCATACTTCAGAATAATTGGATGCTTTCCAGTTAAACATTCACCACAGATTACTTTTAATATAATTAGCGTGAACAATAATGTAAATATGTATTGCGATACATATCGAATTGAGATAGGTGTTTCACAATACGGTTTTTATTGAGTGTTTTTTTTTCCCCACTCCCAATTGAAATCTTTAGGGCAGCTTTTCTCAAACACTGGTCCATGAGTATTAGTAAATTGTCATACTTCAAATTAATATCATATTCTAACTGATACATACTCTGCCCTATGTACCAGTTGCATTATTAACTCAAGTCATATTGTAAATAATGATAGTTTTTGGATCAAATATGGCCATTGGTATTGCGGAGGCATTTCATCCTTCCCGCCGTCCATCCATCTGTCTGTCTGTGCTCAGCATAAGTCCCATCCTATTACTGCCAGGGTCTTCAAATTCACAGGGAACTTGGGACACAGACCTTGGACAAGTTCAAAGATACCTAACCTTGACCTATTCTAAGAGATTTTGTCATTTTTTATGGTATGAGCTTGCATACGTTAGCGTGGTGATGTCACTTCCTGGTGTCACTAGCTGCTAACTTTGCTTCATTTTTGGCTAGAAATAACACCTTTCTCACATATTATGTAAAGGTTATCGAGAAATAAACCCTTCTAAAACTGAAAATTATATTTTTGTAACCTGATAACACCTCTGGGTGGATTTACAAAACATTTAGCGGACATTAGCGTTGTGACATCACAGGCTGGTAGCTCGCTGCAAACTCCATTTTGTTTGTGTGTAAATATAACCTCTTTCTCATATATTATGTAAAAGCTAGTGAGAAATAAACACTTCTAAAACTGAAAACACTGTTGTTGAAACCTAACACCACCTCTGGAGTGATTAATAAGACTTTAGTGGACGTTAGCGTCCGCTAACTAAAAGCTAACTTCCTATGGGTGATCTACAAATATTCCTTGATGTGCACAACTTCCGCTCTTGTCAAAAGCTCATGAAAACGTACACGCAAAGCCTCCTGCATTGATTTAGGGGCTTTAATGAACATGTACAAATTGTACGTAAGACAATTAGATCTTAATAATTAATTAATCAACTGCAAATGATAAAGAACACAATGCTCATACGGCCAAGGGTATTTTAGCGTTGCGTTACATTTTTAATTGGTTAAGTGGTCCTTGCTCTGAAAATGTTTATGAATCACTACTTTGGGAAGGGGTGGGGGGTAAAAAATACACCGCTAGAATATAATTAGCAATGTGACCCTATTTAAGCCAGAGAGAGAAAGTTCTGTGTCCACTGCTCAAAGTTCTATTGAGATTTTTATTGTTTCATTTTAAAACACAACCAATTGTCTCTGTATCATCGAGCCTGTTCCTGTTCTCTGATTCAGTGCCGACTGTCTCTTATATTCAGCTCCTTCTCTGAGAAAATGTGTGTTCTCCTGACAGCCTGTGTGGGCTTCCGGGGGGAGTGAGGTCAGTGTTTGTCTGATGGCGGAAGATGAAACTTTCTTGACAGATTGGTGTGTCACTGTGATAGTCT
The DNA here is from genome assembly GCF_902500255.1 of Thalassophryne amazonica. NCBI lineage: Eukaryota > Metazoa > Chordata > Actinopteri > Batrachoidiformes > Batrachoididae > Thalassophryne > Thalassophryne amazonica. The sequence goes on along the minus strand of NC_047125.1, from coordinate 11,768,252 downwards.
GAAAGAATCTCGGGGGTCAAACAGTAGACAACTACTTTCTGTCAACATTGGGAATGTTAGCTCCAGGAAGCCTTGACTCGAAAGACTCAACTGTGACATGAATAGTGGGATATACAGTAGTGTTCATACCCATGGTGACAGTGTGTATTATATAACGGCTGAGTGGATCCTTGTCATTTGATTGGTGCTTTGTATGTCACGTGACATGGATTATTCATCTCATTTGTGTTGCATTGCATTCAGAGTGCAATTTGGTTACATTTAGTGTGCAAATTTGGTTCCATACGTTTGGTACCATTGCACTCTGTGCACAAAAACACACACACTCATACACAAAACAAATCCACTGCGCTGTAATCTGTCTTTGTATACTGTATTTATTGTACATTCAGTGGGCACACCAAATTTTCCAGAGTAAAAGTCACATCGCAGAATAAATCACTCCAGTAATGATGTCAAATGTTTCCAGCAAGGTTTAAAAAAAAAGATGTGTGTGTGTGTGTGTGTGGGGGGGGGGGGGTAAATACCAAGTAAAAATTGAAATAACAAAAATGACAACTCCGCCAACAATGCTGGAGGAATTTATGTTATTGTCCCTGTTTGTTTGTTTGTTTGTCTGATTATTTGTTTGTGTGATTGTGAACAGCATCGTTATGAAGTTTTTTTTTTTACTGAAGATTCATATCCTGATAGTCAATAAGTGATTCAATTTTCAAGGTCGTAGGATAAAGTGCAAAGTCAGGGAAAAACCTTGGAAAAATCCCTCTCTTGAACAAATCTCAAATCTCTAACAAATATTCAAAAATTCATAACTCTGATAAAAAACAAATCTATGTCATATTTGAGGCCATTATGAAGGATAGTGTCCTTTATCTGCTGACAAAGTTTGATCTGGATCTGATATAGATAACGGATTTTGTGACCATTTAAATTTAACATTGAAAGTCCAGTTTAATTCATATTTTAAATTATATGTTAATCAAACATGCCCCAGGCACTCTCATATTTGAAAGTGAGGTGCAGACTGGCACTCTCAATGAATAGACTGAGTTTGGTATCATGTAGGATGGTATCCTTTATCACCTGACAAAGCTTGAGCTGGATCTGATCTGGATTGTGGTTATTATGGACATTTTAACCCCTTAACGCCTGAATTTATATAGCTGTATATAAAAAAAATGTTTTGTGTGTGTTTTTGCCTTTACGTAGATGGTAAATAATGTTGAGATTATTAATTTCACTTTTGCACAAAAAATAAATAGTAATTTTGGTATTTTGGTAATAATTTATGTTATGTTATAATAATAATACTGGTATGTTGCAAATATGCAACAACAGGCATACTGGTCAACTTGGTATGTTGCATATTTGAGTCAAATATTGTAGCATATATGCGACAGTAGGCGTTAAGGGGTTAATTTAATATTGAAAAGCCCATTTGATGTACATTTTGCATTATATCTCAATCAAAATCAATTTGTGTTTGTTCAAACACAAATTGTACTGCCAAATCTCAGTTTCACAGTTTTTGGGCACTGCTTTAAAAAAAAAAAAAAAAGATATCATGGGTATCATGGCTACAAAGTAGGATTTACATTACAACACAAGTCCAAAAACGTTGACGTGTGGAACAGTTGCACAAATGATTGGCTCTTGTGCGTCGTTGCCTTTTTATTGTGCTCCAAATCACTCTAATGGAATCTTAAACTCGGAGTGAATTCCACAAGTGTTGTAACATTCATCTCCCACACCAGTGAGAAAACATTGCCTGCCACGACGCCTCAAGAAAGAACTCCAATTAAGTAACAATCTGCTTCCATGTAATTATATGTAGTCGCGTGCTTAAATTAGGTTGGAACCCGTTTACAGAATTAAAACTTGAAATTGGGTCAAGAGCATGTCACAGCGTTTCTTCTTGAGCGGTTGTTATGGTGGCTGTGGGAATAATGGTTGTAGCCAAGGCCGGGGACATGTCAAGATGCCCGGCGCGCTGTTTGAGACAGGGCCCCTGGAGTTACTGGTGATTTCTTTACAACACCGCAGTCAAGATCTTTTAGACAGCCACAGAGCAGCCATGTCAACAAACAAAAGCTTGTTTTCGACTCATTAGTGCACTCTGGTGAAAGCGGGAAAACCAGCCGGGGAGTGGCTGGAACGAACGACGTGTCAACTCCTGTTATGAATTCGGCCTCTTTCTTTTTTTTCATCTGCAGGGATGTCCAAAAAAAAATCATAAAAAATTAAAAATACCATGAAAAAAATGACAGTATGTTTGCACTTTTCATTGTTAGTTTTAGGGTAAGAGTACTTACGCATAAAATAATGTACTTGTACTTTTGCAAACAGCTAAAGTTATTTGGCACCATTTTTTTAACTTATTTATTTTACTGGATCGGATGAGATACTTTGTAATTTTGTTTGCAATGGTGCTTATCATTGTGTAGCCATGAATAATTATGAGAATTATAATAATAATTCTTATTATATCTAGCACAATCCCTGTGGCAAAAAAATCTAGTGTAACGGAGTAGAAATTCCACAAAATAAAAATGCTTAAAATACAATTTTAGTACGTTTCTTAAATTAAATAAATAAAGTATGTAAAATCTCACATATAACAAAAGCTAGCTATTTTTGAATGAATGAAATATGAGTTAAATAAATTTGCTTTATTTTTCATCATAAATTTAGCTATAAACTATTGAATAATAACATGGATAGTGAAAGATAGATTTTTCCACTTTGGACGGTTTTGCCTGTAAAGTTGAGCAGTACAAATTTAACAATATCAGTTTAACCCCTTAAAACAAGAGCATCTTGTAACTTGTATAATCAAAGTTCCATACTATGGCAGTATGTTGGTCATATGAGAGGGAGAATAGATCCATCTTCAGGTTGGACTTAAATATGTCTCCACAATCTGACTGATTTTATCTCTGCAGGGAGATCATTCCACAAAACAGGGGTGTGATAAGAGATGGCTCTGTGGCCTGCAGACTTTTTATTCACTCTAGGGACACAAAATAGTCCAACGCCCTCAGAACACAGAGCCCAGGCCGGTACATAAGGTTTAATTAGGTCAGCTAAGTAGAGAGGAGGGAGTTTTATACAGTAGGTTATTACCATAATCTTAAAATCTAACTTCACAGAGACAGGAAACCAGTGTGAAGAGATGCCAAAATCCATGTAATGTGGTCAAACTATCTGCTTTTTGTCAAAATTCTGGCAGCAGTATTTTGAACCAGATGAAGACCCTTAATGCTGGACTGCAGAAAACATTACAGTAGTCCAGTCTAGAAGACACAAATGCATTGATCAGTGTCTCTGCATCAGCCATAGAGAGGATGAGATGAATCTTCATTATGTCTTGATGTTGTGGCAGACATTCAACACATAACGGACATAATTCACCATACTGAGCGTGTTCCCTGTTTGTCATGTGGTAATACGTCCAGATGCACAAAGCGCCAACTTTGTGTCAACATTTGTGGTTTGACTGTGTCTCCTGTTCTGCATGTGTTAACATGCTGAGGTGTGAATACAATCCCAATTTCAATGAAGTTGGGACATTGTGTAAAATGTATATAAAAACAGAGTACAATGATTTGCAAATCCTCTAAAGACAAGATATTTGAAGTGCAAACTGATAAACCTTGTTTTTGTGCAAATATTTGCTCAATTTGAAATGGATGCCTGCAACACGTTTCAAAAAAGTTGGGAAGGGGCAACAAAAGACTGGGAAAGTTGGTGAATGCTCAAAGAACACCTAATTGGAAACAGGTGAGTGTCATGATTGGGAGCATCCCCAAACGTTTCAGCCATTCACAAGCAAAGAAGGGGTGAGGATCACCACTTTGTGAACAACTGCGTGAAAAATAGTCCAGCAGTTTAAGAACAATGTTTCTCAAGGTCAATTGCAAGGAATTTAGGGATTCCATCATCTACAGCCCATAATATAAACATTATATAAACATAAATATCTTCTTCGATCCCTCACTTCACTGTGTAGAGGATCTTACTGCATGGGCTCAGGAACACTTCAGAAAACCACTGTCAGTTAACACAGTTCGTCGCTACATCTACAAGTGCAAATTAAAACTCTACCATGCAAAGCGAAAGCCATACATCATCAACATCCAGAAACGCTGCCGCCTTCCCTGGGCCTAAGCTCATTTGAAATGGACAGATGCAAAGTGGAAAAGTGTGCTGTGGTCTGATGAGTCCACATTTCACATTGTTCTTGGAAATCATGGACGTTGTGTCCTCCAGACAAAAGAAGAAAAAGACCATCCAGAATGTTACCAACGCTAAGTTCAAAAGCCAGTATCTGTGATGGTATGGGGGTGTGTTAGTGCCCATGGCATGGACAACTTACACATCTGTGATGGCACCATCAATGCTGAAAGGTACATCCAGGTTTTGGAGCAACACATGCTGCCATCCAAGCAACGACTTTTTCAGGGACGTCCCTGGTTATTTCAGCAAGACAATGCCAAGCCACATTCTGCACGTGTTAAAACAGCGTGGCTTCGTAGTAAAAGAGTGCGGGTACTAGACTGGCACGCCTGCAGTCCAGACCTGTTGCTCCCATTGAAAATGTGGCGCATTATGAATCTCAAAATACAACGACGGAGACCCCGGACTGTTGAACAACTGAAGTCATATATCAAGCAAGAATGGGAAAGAATTCCACCTACAAAACTTCAACAATTAGTGTCCTCAGTTCCCAAATGCTTATTGAGTGTTGTTAGAAGGAAAGGTGATGTAACACAGTGGTAAACATACCACTGTCCCAGTTTTTGTGAAACATGTTGAAGGCATCCATTTCAAAATGAGTAAATATTTGCACAAAAACAATAAAATTGATCAGTTTGAACATTAAATATCTTGTCTTTGTGGTGTATTCAATTGAATATAGTTTGAAAAGGATTTGCAAATCATTGTATTCTGTTTTTATTTATATTTTACACAACGTCCCAACTTCATTGAAATTGGGGTTGTATTACTGTCACATCTTGGCCCATGTGTGCGTGATTGCCAGTGTTTATTCCTGCTATAAATATGACAAGCTGTCTCGACCCCTGTAGTGCTTTTCCTGTCAGGACTCCTTTCGTACCTTTAACAGACTGTATAACTCCTCCCCCTTCTGCAGAATGAATACATAACAATCAAAGTTTTCAGTTACTCGGAACTATGTGCAATACTGTCAACATCTTATGCAAGTGTCTTCAGTCATTTTGCATAAATATGTTATTAAAGGTGACTTTTCCATCTTTTTGTGTATTTCTGAATTTCCATAAGGCTGAAGTGAAAGGCTTGTTTGGTTCTATTTTTGTTATATCTTTGGCTGGATCCTTTCTCATCACTATTTCATTAGGTTTCCATTTCCAATTTAGGTGCTTGCCTCAGTGGACAAAAGTGAGAGAAACAAACAATAAAATAGGCAAAGATGCAGCTAATATATCAACCAAGTCATGGTTCAGTGCATCACATAGGTAGGTGCAAAAAATGTTTTCTTCTCTCGGTAAATGTTTCAAGAGCAAAACCAAGACATCAGTTATGTAGGATATTTGTATATACCTGTCAAACTCAAATTTGTCTCCAGATATCGTATATTTCTACAGTTGCTCTTTTTAAAGCATAAAATGCAAACACCCGGCAAACTTATATATGGTCAGTTAGGGGGTCGTTTTGACCGTTGGGGTTTTTCATAATTATTGTATGGCCTTGCCTTACAATATGGAGCGCCTTGGGGCAACTGTTTGTTGTGATTTGGCGCTATATAACAAAAAAGTTGATTGATTGATTGATTCTGTGGATAAGATATATACGTATATATTTAAGCACCTGACTTCTTGCTTATCGATGCGGCCACATGGTCCTTGCACCTGTTGGCTCACGACAACACCAACTGCTTCCCACATGTGGTTAATGTAGGTTAATATAGTAACTAATGAGAACTATCATACAATTTTACCTTGTTTTAACAAGGACATAATTCACCATACCAAGTGTGTTCCCTGTTTGTCATGTGGTAACAACTGGAAGCCTTTCCAGAGTAAAAGTCACATCACAGAACCTATGGGTTTTCTCATTATTCAAATGGACTTATTATTTTTGTGCTTTGTAAGATTGGGCAGACCCAATCTTACAAAGCACAAAAATAATTACAAATATTATATTTATATTAAATTTACAATAGTTTGAGGGAGGACTTTGCTACACTGTTGCATACTCTGTTGTAGACAAATTATTGTTCAAGGTAAATATACCTAGCTGTTGGAAGCAGGACATGAATTATTTATTTACATATTCAGTTATAGTCAGGAACTGATGACAGCAACAAGAACTGAAGACAAAATCAAAACTTGCTGGGCGCTGTCTGTCTGTAGACATGAAAGCTACATTTGGCTCGATGGTTTGTAGCACTTTGGCTCAAACAGAACTGCGACGGACATTGTCGACCAGCTTAGTTCCAAAATATATAAAATAATGGACTGGCAGCTGTTAGTAGCTCTTATTTTTGGGACTCACTGGAAGGAGTGACTCTTAAAATTACTCTCATCTAGAATGTTAATATATATATATATATATATATATATATATATATATATACACACACACACACACAATGATTTGCAAATCTCTTCAACCTATATTAAATCTGGATCTCAATCTGGATTCTCGATCAAGATGTCACTTTATATTGGCTTTGAAGGACTACAACCCCTGGCAAAAATTATGGAATCACCGGCCTCAGAGGATGTTCATTCAGTTGTTTAATTTTGTAGAAAAAAAGCAGATCACAGACATGACACAAAACTAAAGTCATTTCAAATGGCAACTTTCTGGCTTTAAGAAACACTACAAGAAATCAAGAAAAAAAGATTGTGGCAGTCAGTAACGGTTACTTTTTTAGACCAAGCAGAGGGAAAAAATATGGAATCACTCAATTTTGAGGAAAAAATTATGGAATCACCCTGTAAAGTTTCATCCCCCAAATTAACACCTGCATCAAATCAGATCTGCTCATTGACATTGACCCTATGCCATGACATTGACACTATGTGTCTTTTTGCAAGGAATGTTTTTGCAGTTTTTGCTCTATGGCAAGATGCATTATCATCTTGAAAAATGATTTCATCATCCCCAAACATCCTTTCAATTGTCCAAAATATCAACATAAACTTGTGCATTTATTGATGATGTAATGACAGCCATCTCCCCAGTGCCTTTACCTGACATGCAGCCCCATATCATCAATGACTGTGGAAATTTACATGTTCTCTTCAAGCAGTCATCTTTATAAATCTCATTGGAAAGGCACCAAACAAAAGTTCCAGCATCATCACCTTGCCCAATGCAGATTCGAGATTCATCACTGAATATGACTTTCATCCAGTCATCCACAGTCCAAGATTGCTTTTCCTTAGCCCATTGTAACCTTGTTTTTTTTTTTGTTTAGGTGTTAATGATGCCTTTCGTTTAGCTTTTCTGTATGTAAATCCCATTTCCTTTAGGCGGTTTCTTACAGTTCGGTCACAGACGTTGACTCCAGTTTCCTCCCATTCGTTCCTCATTTGTTTTGTTGTACATTTTTCAATTTTTGAGACATATTGCTTTAAGTTTTCTGTCTTGACGCTTTGATGTCTTCCTTGGTCTACCAGTATGTTTGCCTTTAACAACCTTCCCATGTTGTTTGTATTTGGTCCAGAGTTGAGACACAGCTGACTGTGAACAACCAACATCTTTTGCAACATTGCGTGATGATTTACTCTCTTTTAAGAGTTTGATAATCCTCTCCTTTGTTTCAATTGACATCTCTCGTGTTGGAGCCATGATTCATGTCAGTCCACTTGCTGCAACAGCTCTCCAAGGTGTGTTCACTCCTTTTTAGATGCAGACTAACGAGCAGATCTGATATGATGCAGGTGTTAGTTTTGGGGATGAAAATTTACAGGGTGATTCCATAATTTATTCCTCAGAATTGAGTGATTCCATATTTTTTTCCCTCTGCTTGGGCTAAAAAAGTAACAGTTACTGACTGCCACAATTTTTTTTCTTGATTTCTTATAGTGTTTCTTAAAACCAGAAAGTTGCCATTTGAAATGACTTTAGTTTTGTGTCATGTCTGTGATCTGCTTTTTTTCTACAAAATTAAACAACTGAATGAACATCCTCTGAGGCTGGTGATTCCATAATTTTTGCCAGGGGTTGTATGTAAAAAAAAAAAAAACCTTGCTTCACGGATTTTCATCAAATTTGCATCACAATCGATATTAGGGCATTGTAGATGCCGTTAAATTTTGGAGGTGATCTGGATCCAGATTCTGGCTCAAGATTTCGCTTTATTTTGGCTTTGAAATATTACATTAAAACTACTTCACGGATTCTCTCCAAATTTACATCGCAAATACATATGACTGTACAGAAGATCCCAATGAATTTTGGAGGATATCCAGATCTGGATTCTGGCAGTGTGAAATTATGATGTGTCATGATGTGAATCATATTTCTTTTATTGTGAGTCTTCTCTTATTGTATGGTTTCCAAACAGTATAAACCTAGTTTTGTTCAAAATTAAAGATAATTTATTCATGTCAAATCACTTTTTTTTTTTACTTATTTCTTTTATGACCACATCCAAAATCTTATGCAATTCAACATCAGAACAGAAAATATTTGTGTCATCTGCAAATAACACAAATTTTATTGTCTTTGATAGTCATCATAAACCATTTTGGCCCTAGGACTGACCCTTGTGGTATCCCACATACCATATTCTACAAAGCAATACCTCAAAAACCACACTTCTCCATTTTGCTCATCAATACATAATGATTGCTAGTGTCAAATGATTTCTTAAGATCTAAGAACATTCCATCTGCATAACTTTTTTATTGATACATTCCATTACTTCCTGTACTAAATCAATCAATACCAAGATTGTCTATTATTTCTTAATCCATACTGGCTGTCTGTCAACAACTCATGTGCCACTGTTTTTACATAATACTTGAAAATTGTACATTTATTTATTTATTCATTATTGTTAGGGCTGAAACCAAAGAAAGTAATTAGGACCCAATTTGCAGTGAACAAATAGAATTGAAAGAAAAACAATTTATTGTAAAAAATATAGTGAATGGTGTTAGCTGCTGAAGCAGGCACTGGAGGGCAACGACGTCTGCTGGTGCTCCCTGTGAGGGGAGCTGTTCCAAAGAGGGTTGGTTAAGCCAGTTCCAAAAAACAAGGTGACAGGACCAGGTGGCCACGATGGAGCTGACAGTCAACAGGATATCTGAGGAAGATAAGAATAGAAAGTTATGCAGAGCTAGGAACCAAGGAATCAGAGGAACTTAGAGAACATGAACTGAGGCCAGGTACCCCGCAGGATAACTGAGTTTCTGGCATCTGTGGAGTGAAGAGCCGAGGTTTAAGACAGGTGCAGGTGATGAGAAACAGGCGAGACCAATCAGTTTCGTAACATGGCACCTGGAGGAAACAGGAGGGGAGGCGGAGAGAGCAGACCAAGAAAGCACAACAATTATGCGTTTAAATCAATTTAAAATGTATATATGAAGTTTAATGTTTACAAAGTAGATTTTGCTTCAACTACAATTTTTGCCTTTTTTTTTTTGGCCTACATGATCCATTGAGGGCATCATAAATCATTTATAAGAGCTATAATAAATGTAGCACTTGATGCCCCTTCCCACACCCCAACCACTTTTTAGAGTCCAAGAATCAGTGAAGCTCATCAAAGAACCCTATTGGGTTTTTGTTGTTGTTTTGTTTTTTCTAGACACAAAAAGTGATTGGACAGCCTAAACCAGGCAGAGTTGAAATGTAAAATTTACAGGGTTGGTAGGTGTCAAAAAAACAAAACAAAAATTGCTGTATTCAAAAAATGGCCAGTGGAAAAACTCTAGGTTACGCTATAATTAAATAAATTGTGTTAATACTAATAACGTTTGATCCATGGGGTCAACCATGAGAAAACCTTTATACCTTATTACATAAAAACAACTTCCAATGAATTCTGATCCATCAGGTGCACATTGCAAATCTTTATACCATTGCGATCAGTGGACTAAGCTGTTTCCAATGGTATAGACCAAGCCTCTTTGACAAGATAGGTTTTTCCAATTTGTAAAATATGCAAAATAGGCCAGCCAAGTTTCTTGACTGAGATTGACCATATGTGATACTATTTAATTAAAGATGGGTTTTCTCATTAATGGGAATACCAAATGGAATGAAATTTTGGATTTTGGGGAACACAGAACAATCTAGTTATTTGCAGAAAATGTCTGGTAAAAACTGCTAGGTGGCATTATAAATAATAAATACATTTTGACAAAAACAACTTCTAAGAACTTATGAAATTTCAGTCATACATTGCAAATCTTTATATTGCTGTGATCAGTAGAGGGAGCTCTTTCCATGGGTATAGGCCACACCCATTTGTACAGTCATACTTTTTTTCACACAAAATTGCAAAATAGGCAAAATGGCCCTATGTGAACCTATCTCTGGATTCTTTTAAGTAGTTTGGTCAAAGTTCAAAGGGATACCACAACAACCAAGGACACCAGGCGGTTAACAATTGGGGCTAATATTTCTGGGACAGTAATATTCCTTCCTTCTTGCATAACAAGATAAAATATTTACTGATATCAAAATGGTATCTGCTTTATAAATGAAAACTTGGACTGGAAACTTTCAAATATTTTGCTCTGTTGGCAAGTGTTTACTTTGAGTTGGACCTTGTGCACAGATATTTTATTTATAATGGGTTTTCTCATTAATAGGATAACCGAATGGCATGGAATTTGGGAGGCGTATGAATGACCTTGTTTAGATCCGCAGTGCTAACTTTGGTGGACCTACACTACTAGATTGTGCTGCAATGCATATATTTATGAATTCCAGAGCTTTAACATGCACCAAAATTCATGTAGATCTTGCCTGAGAGTCTTACAAGGCTTCTCTGTGGTCACTTGGTGCACACACAGTGGCATGGAGGTCACTTAGACCCTTAATATTTGCTTGAAAATCAAGTTTATTTTTTTATTTGGCATGTCAACATGAAATCACTTCCAACCAGTGTTGCCACAGTTACTTTGAAAAATAATCCAATTACTGATTACTCCTTGAAAAAGTAACTTAGTTACTTTACTGATTACTCAATTGTAAAAGTAACTAAGTTAGATTACTAGTTACTTTTTTAGTTACTTTCCCCAGCTGCCGACAACAACCCACGTCAACATGACAATGATACCTGTTTTGCCAAAACTCACTTTATAGTCACCCTTTCTTGACTTCAATGAAAATAAATACTTGTTTTATAAAAAGTAAAATAAAGACGTCTTTCTTGACCTCATATTTAACTGTTGACAGCACTGTAACAGTAAAACTTGCAATTTCAAACCTACATTGTTTATAAATGTAACTATTAAATTCTAACATTTTTCTAACATTTAAATTCTCTCTAAACATTTTACTTGTCGAAATTATTATTATTTCAAGCAATATTAGTAGCTGTAGTAAAAAAAACGGCTTCAAAACTGGACCTTTAATCTAGGGGTGTTGTGGGGGGCACATCCCTCCCCCACGCCCCCATTCCATCTGGATTCGCCCCTACTTTGGCGTTTGAGCACAAAGAATGGATAACATTTATTTATGCAGAAAACATGACCAGATTTACAGGTAAGAAAGTTTTATTGCGTTTTCACATCATGTGGTCCTCAGAAAGAGAGTTTAGGTGCATTTGAGTGGAAAATAGTGTTAGTTGTTGACGCGTCGCGGAGTATCAGCTGTTTTTAGCGAGACGATACGGAGCGGCTCAGCTCAGAATTCTAAATAAAGGAGGGAAAAAAGTATAAAAATGTCTTTGTAAAGCTCAGTGCAGGTGTGCTGATCACCGCGCTTTAAGAGGTGAGGACGAGTCGAGCAGCTGCAAAAAAACCGTGGATGAAAAGCTCACAGCTCACTTAAAGTGGGCAGTTCAGTCGAACCCCGACCTCCTGCCCACGGACCAAGTTTAATGCTGCTATCGACCCACAATGAAAAATAATAGTAACGCACAGTGACATGGAGAAGTAACTTTAATCTGATTACTGATTTGGAAAGATTAACGCGTTAGATTACTCGTTACTAAAAAAAGTGGTCAGATTAGAGTAACGCGTTACTAAGTAATGCGTTACCGACATCACTGCTTCCAACCATAGTGAACGTGAGCTATATATTTATTCGGTAATAATAATACTAATTATTATTATTCAAACAACAAAAACAACAACAATAATAAAAATAATTTATTTGTAAGTGCACTGGCCAATAGAATATCACACAATTACTCGTACTTTTAAGTCACATTATTTTTAAAATTGTTTTGTAAAACAATTACTCATACTTTTAAGTCACATTATTTTTAAAATTGTTTTGTAAAACAATTACTCATAGTTTTAAGTCACATTATTTTTAAAATAGCTTTGAGATCGTCCAGCTTATACTCTGGTGTGACTTGTCTATCAAAAAAATCATAAATACATAGAACCCAATTGTAATACTGATTATCATCAAAGTTAAATTTCATCACACATTTAATTTACTTATGAACATTTATCAGGTTTTCATACTTTTTAATGCTTTTATGATGCATTAAATGTGCCTAAAACTTTCCCTCAGTACTGTAAATAATTGCATTATTGAAGATAAGATGCATAAGATAACTCCTTATCAACTTTGTGACCTTAAGGTTGCACTGAAGTCATGCTGTAATTGTCTGTTTTTACAGTTTTATTTTAGCACAAAAAAATCTTAAATATAATTTAAACCAAAAAATCCACAGCACATCTGCACAGTCAAGTTACTAAATCGGGATATGGATGTTGTAAATGCACAGTTGTTGACCGTACATTATACAAACCAATACATTATTATCAGGGACTTTTATTCATTGGTTCTCAAACACACTGAAATGGGAAAATATCAGACTGGTTACCATAACAATCTGTCCAGAACACGTATAACATTCATTACAAACCAGAAAACTAAAAACACGATTACAATAACCAAGTCGGACATGAACATAGTCCATAAATATCTAAATAGCATTGGAAAAAACAGAGATTGTAAGCTTACCCACTAATGACCGGACCATCTGTTAGGAAGTTATTCATGGAAGCGAAGCGAAAAGGTCTGACTACGAGCCCAAAACTGTTAGCATCTTTCATATTTGGACGATACCATAAGTTCATGTGTTTATACATATAATCGCCTTATAATAAACAAATTATTAATCTTGCTTACTTTGTCTTTATGGGAATATCAGACCAAGGTGTTTCTTGCTAACACTCGGTCCATACTGTCATCACCTTGGTCTGATATTTTCCCATACAGACCTCACAATACCAGTCAATGCCAAGATTAGATTAGTCTAGACTAGACTTGTTATTGTCATTCTGTAAAAAAAAAAACATCAATTCTGTCACAGAACGAAATACTGATGCACTGCACAAATAAATAACACAGAATACAAGACAGAATAAAACCCCAGGGTGTGTGATAGTGATAAACTGGGTTAGAAAAACTATTGATAACAGTCTCTGTATTTGTATATATACAACAAAGAATAAATTAATAAAGGACATGGGATATTGTACATATTAAGATGATACAAAGACAGTTGCTACCAGATGCTACAGTGTATTTGATATCCTGCATTCTATATTGCACAGTTCTATCAATTTATATTTAACTGTCTTATGGCGGTTGGAAAAACTCTGGACCTGAATCTGCGTGTTTTGCAACTCAGCCTACGGTACTGTCTATCTGAGGGCAGGAAGGAAAACAGTTTGTTAAAGGGATGTGAAGTTTCCCTGATTATCCTACTTGCCCTGATCAATACTTGTGTTAGCTCACCCAACGAGACTTCTTGTTAGTTGCGATATACAAAAAAAAAGGTGTTCTGTTTTTTTTAAACCATGTTTTCTTTGACCTTGACCGTTGACCAAACTACTTAAAAATTCGAATGACCTCTACAAATATATCTAAGTAATATTCTCACCAATTTGTTTTTTCCTCTAGGCACTTTTAGACCATTGTTTTCTTGACATTTGACCAAACTACGCCAACATTTAATCAACTCTAGATATCTGTCCCAGTAATATTACCCCCAACTGTTAACCCTCTGGTGTTCTTGGTTGTTGTGGTATCCCTTTGAACTTTGACCAAACTATTTAAAAATTCAAATCACCTCTACAAATATATCCAAGTAATATTCCCACCAATTTGTTTTTCCCTCTTGGCACTTTTAGACCATTGTTTTCTTGACATATGACCAAACTACGCCAACATTTAATCAGCTCTAGATATCTGTCCCAGTAATATTACCCTCAATTGTTAAGCATCTGGTGTCCTTGGTTGTTGAGATATACCTTTGAACTTTGACCAAACTACTCCAAAATGTAATTGCCTTTGGAAATCCATCAAAGTAATATTTCCACCAATTTTAATCCATCTTGTCATTTTGGTTGTTAAGCACGAGCCTTTTGATTGTGGTGCAAATGAGGTTCTGAGCTTATCAAAGCCACTGACTCATGTCAACATCAAAACATGCCTGATTGTTCACTGGTAGCTCTGACATTATTCTTGTCAAGCTCAGCCAAATCAGATGATGGCTTTCCACACTCTTGGCAAAAATTGTCCTCATCAGCTTGTTGCTTTTCAATACTAGGCAGAACTGTGAGCTGGATTATTCATTTTAGCTTTTTTGTCACTGCTGCAGACATTATTAAATGTTTTAAGTCATACATAACAAGATAAAGCAATAAGAAAATATTACTTGGGTAGTTTGTTTAAAGGTAAAAGTAAAGGAAAACATGGTTGAAAAAACACTTTTTTGTATATCTCATCAACCAAGGCTCCTAGATGGACCAACCTTGGTGGGTATATTACTTGAATAGGTATCAACATATATCAATCAGCAAAATATTTGTGATTGATTGGTATGAATGATTCCATAATGCATAGAAATACATAGTTGGGAATTTATAACATGCATCATTTAGATTGCATTGTTTGATGTCAACTCGTCAAGCATGCAAGAAATACAATTTTCGTTTTATAAAAAGCATTCTTGAATGGATAAAAAGGTAAGTGAATGTCTCTTATTGAAGGACTCCATAAAGGGTTCAGTTCCAACCATGAACTGGTCATGCTTTGTTTTTAAAATGGCATAAGTGCTTTCCATGGAATATGGAGATATGTCAATAAGGTTACAAAGCATTCATTTATGCAGAAGTATCTCCTTTTTTTCACCTTTTCAGATGTTTATCACACTTACAACATGTCTCTTGAAGTGCTTCTTTGTTTCTGATTTTAGAGTGGAAGAGTGGTTAGTAGTTCAACGTACTTTGTTCCAACAGAATGCCAAGTTTCCACCAGAAGACTGCAGTCGTGCTGCTCTTTCAAGTTGCCATTAAGAGACACGGTTCAATTGTGAATCTCTAATGTTGTCTGCCAAGGACGTAATGAAATCATCACCATTTAATTGTTAATTTGTCTGTCAGTCTGTTGCAGGATTACATCAAAACTACTCAGATTCTCACCAAATTTGCAACACAGATAGATATTGGACTATGTAAGACTGCATTGCATTTTGGAGGTGATCTGGATCCAGATTCTGGATCAGGATTTCAATTTGTTCCCTTCACTTTGTTGGATTTTGAGGATTACAGCAAACTACTTAATGGATTTTCACCACAAATTGGTGTTAGGCCTTGGAAGACTCCATTAAATTTTGGAGGTGCTCTGGATCTAGATCAGGATTCTCGATCAGGATTTACCTTTGTAGACTTTTAAGGACTACAGCAAAACTACTTCACGGATATGACATCACAATGTAAATTAAATATCACATTGCAACATCTTGATCGGTCGGACCATTCTGGATCAGTATGCAACGATTGCATTGAGTTGTGGAACTCCAGGTTATGATGTGAATCACATATCTGTTACTTTGAGTCCTCGTTAACCCTTGGAGGATGTCAGAAATCTCTGACTGGTCTGATATTTAATTCACAAGCTGAAACAAAATGGGACGTTCCTGATCTTTATTTTACATTGTGATGTCACATCTGTGAAGTAGGTTTGATGTAATCCATGAAAGTCTACAATGTGAAATCCTGATCTAGAATCTGGAGCCAGATCCAGATCACCTACAAAATTTAATGGAGTCTTCCAAGGCCTAACACTGATGTGTGTTGAAAATCTGGTGAAAAACTGTTGGGCAGTTCTGGAGTAATCCTCAAAACCTGACCAAACCAAATTGAAATCCTGATCCAGAATCCAGATCTTGATCACCTCAAACAATTCAGTGGAGTCTTCCATGGCTTGATTATCTGTGGTGCAAATTTGGTGAGAATCTGTGAAGTACTTTTTTAAAAGTAATCCTTCAATCCTGTATAAAATGAAATCTTGATCCAGAATCTGATTCTGTGTCCAGATCACCTCCAAAATTTAATGGAGTCTTCCATGGCCCAATATCTCTCTGTGGTCCAAATCTGGTGAGAATTTGTGAAGTACTTTTTTTTTTTTTTTTTTTTTTTACGTAATCCTTCAAAGCCTATATAAAGAGAAATCTTCATCCAGAATCCAGATCCAGATCACCTCCAGAATTTAATGGTGTCTTCCATGGCCTAATATCTATCTGTGGTGAAAATTTTATCAAAATCCATGCAGTAGTTTTGACGTAATCCTGCTAAGAGACAGACAAATAAATAAATATTTGCAGATAATTTCATTATATCCTTGGCAGATGTAATCAAATTTAGGGGAAATGTTGACCAATGTCACTTTTGTTTTCATAATTTCGCAGTCTTAAATTTGTTCCATAACTATTTTTCATAATCATATAAACATTGTCCAGTATTTTCCCCTGCAGGTTGTTTGTCTGCTTGGGTTTGATTATAATGATATGAGCCTGTCAGGGGAGCCTTATGGAATGGGCCACTGTAAATACCTCACACTGTCTCCTGGAACAAGAAACCAAAAGGTGAACGCCTTTGATCATAGTGATGTAAGTGAATGAAATGAGGAGGAAATATAGAGATGGCAATTGGGACAAATTGCTTCTAAAATTGAACATGACAAGCCTCTGATTGTAATTTCCATATGGGATTTTGGAAGGCGGGATGTCTATGATGACGGGGAATATGAATGAATATGAAAGTCGTTTGTTGAGCAGCCAGAGAGCCTATATTTAGATTTTTCAGCGCATAACTATTCCTATTTGTCTTCCTACATACGTGAACTGTTTATTTTATAGTGGCAGTACATATCATTTACATTCAAATATGTCCAAAAACTCCAAAAATAAAATGTTCAAAAATAAAAAAAACTAAAGTAAAGGAAAAATTCTTCCTCGAGAAACCTTCCCAAGTAAAACTAAAAAAATATCAAGTTATATGAAACTCATTTTGCCCTTTATATTTTTTATTTATTTCATAACGTGTTGTAAAGATTTGTTTTCACTGTGAATTTAAACGGTATCATTTTTGAAATTATTATATACAGAATCCTGAATCTCTTTTCCTTCCATCTTTCTCCTCCCTTCTTTCCTCCATCTTTCTATCCTTTCCTTTCATCCTCCCTTCCTTCCTTCCTCCTTCCTTCCTTTTTTCTTCCTCCTTCCATCCTACCTACCATCCCTCCATCCATCACTCCCTCTTTCTTTGTTAAAAATTTGATCTCATTCCAATTTTCGACTGGACTGGGTTGCTTGACGTGAGGATGTTTCGCTTCAAATCACAGAAGCTTCCTCAGCTACAATTCTTGCTCTGGTAGTCTGACTTCTGTCTTGACTCTTGTAGAGAAGAATAAACCAGAAGCCAACAAAAGCTGGAGTTTTTTAACCTAACCAGACCCCACCTACCGAGAGGCAGACTGCTATAGGCTAGTGACTAAACAATAGCTCTAATTAGCACCTATTGTGCTCTAGTTAGCACTCTCCTAATGACAGGACAGAAGCCTCCCCTGATGGCTCCCTTGACGACGCTCTCCTGATGATGTGAATGACTCATTACCATGAACAAAAGACTGAAACTGCTTTGACCTGAGTACCACATTGTAAACAGGGGACAAAGCGTGTCTGAGACCCGCTCCGCGGTTAAGGCTGGGTTTCAACTGTTTTACAAAGAATGCTTCCTTGACACCTCTCTCAAACCATTTCTTCTCTCTGGCTAAGATTTTTAACTTCCTTGTCCTCAAACGTGTGGTTAGTGTCTTTCAGGTGGAGATGAACTGCAGACTGAGGTCCACTGGCGACCTCTCTGCAGTGCTGGTATAGCCTCTTGTGTAAAAGTTGCTTAGTCTCACCTATGTAGTGTTCATTACAGTTTTCCTGACATCTGATATGATACACTACATTGCTCTGTTTGTAACTAGGGACTAGGGTTTGTCACAAACTAGGGTTTGTGACAAGGAAGTTAAAATCGTAGCCAGAGAGAAGAAATGGTTTGAGAGAGGTGTCAAGGAAGCATTCTTTGTAAAACAGTTGAAACCCAGCCTTAACCGCGGAGCGGGTCTCAGACACGCTTTGTGTTAAAGATTTTGTATATATGTTATCACTGTTAAACGTTTGTACATTTGTCTTCTTTCTCATGAGAACGGTGTTGTGCTGTTTTGCACTTCACCCTGAGAATGTATGTGTTATTCAACCTTGTTTAGCTTTGTCTTCTTTCTCATGAGAACGGTGTTGTGCTGTTTGCACTTCACCCTGAGAACGTACGTGTTATTCAACCTTGTTTTAGCTTTGTCTTCTTTCTCATGAGAACGGAGATGTGCTGTTTTGCACCTGTCTTAATGCAATCCTGAGAATTCAATTTTGTTTTAGCACTCTGGGGTCAATCTGAGCTGGGAATGAAGGACTGGATGTACTTATTGTTATAACATAACTTTGTTTTCCGCAGCCTCTAACGACTGGGAGCAAGAGAACGTTTTGACTATTGTGATGTGGTGTTTAGTGTGAAGGAGTGTGGAAGACAGGACACTTCAGGCAGATGCAGAACAGCTGATACCTGCAACAGACGAACGAGATGTGCTGACCTGAAGTGTTCTTCCTTACAGCTGCACTTGACGTATGCGTTTATGTTATGGGAAGAAACTTGTCTTGCGTCATTACCCCCACCCTTAGGACAAGTTTCTTGTTTATGTGATGAGGGCGTCTCTTAATAAAAAGAGCGGAAAAGCAGGCCAGACTTTAGTGTAGCCTTGGTGTACAGCCTGGCCGCACTCCGCGCGTAATATTTGATTTTCTGTCTCACTGGTGTTTCTTGACTCTGTTTGTCTTGTTAAAGGTTTTAAAAATGTTTGGAGGAGAAAATACCCAACATTGACTGGGGGCTCGTCCGGGATCTCAACAACACCGGAGGTGTCCGGCGGAGGTCGTCAAGTCCAGACGTAAATCCTTGGCCAAGGTCTGATCGATCGATTGATCGTGTCTGCAATTGTCGACCACCGTTGGCATCGTCTGGTTGACGAGATTTTCCCGAAGAAGACAGACAGGAAGTCGAGTCAGTGAGTAAAATTTCTTTGTAAACAGTACTGAGTGAGTGGTGATCAGATCACATAAAACAGTTAAATTCCGCAAGCGATGATACAGAATCGCCTGTTAATGCAAAGCAGTTAAACTCTGTAAGGAGGGTGCGGACTCCTCTGTTTTAATACGCGTACCGGTAGGGGATAAAAGTGATCACATAAAACAGTTAAACTCCGTAAGCGATGATACAGAATCGTCTGTTAATGAAACACAGTTAAACTCTGTAAGGAGGACGGACTCCTCTACGGTTGCGAGGGACGCAAGTAGTTAAATTCCGGAAGGAGGATACGGACTCCTCTGTTTTAATACGTAAAGGAAATCCCGGGTAGAAATACGTGCACTGTAAAAAAGTAGTTAAATTTGGCAGGGACGGCGGAGTCCCCTAAGGCAGGACATTAGTTAAATTTCACGGGAGGGCGAGCTCCCCTGACATAAGAATACGCGTACGATTATTAGGAGTGTTTCTATGTGTAAATAGTGTTTTGTGTAAGTGTAAATAACTGTGTGAAAGTGTAATACTTTGGACAACGTTAGTGACAACCGTGCGTGTGGAAGCAGAGGCAAGTGATTCCGCTTCCTACGGGGAGGTGAAAGGAATCAACCACACGACGGCAAATTAATTGTCACGTCCAAAGAAAGTGTGAAAACTTCAGATTTAGAACACCCTAGGTGTGCCCCCGTCTGAAGTCCAAATTATAACAAGGGATAATAAAAATGGGGGGTAAGACGTCTAAAAATAAGGAAAATTTATCAACTGACGACTGGAAAGTTATGGAGGCAAAAAATCCAAAAGCAACAAAGAAATTGGAGACCTGGATAAATAAACATGACTTTGACGGACGACTGAACCTGATCATATACAGAAGCTAAAGAAGGAGTTAGAACGGGAACATAAAGGTGATGAGAAAAAGATGCAGAAAGTAGGGGCAGATTTAGTGGCATTTTGGGAGGAAGAAGCAGAGAACAGACAGAAAGGAGCAGAGAAGCGACGATTAGAGAAAGCAAGGAAAAAGAAAGCTGTAGGTAAGGCAGAAGAAGATGTGATAATTCAGCACAGAGAGCCAGAACAGCCTCAACAATCACCGCCGGCTGGATCGTCGGTGACAAAGAGACCTTTATCTCCTCTACCAGAGGATGACGATGTACCGCCACCACAGTATGATTTGGCGGTAAAACCTAAGGTAAAAAGAGAAAAACCAGAAAAACCACAAACACGCAGTCAAGCGAAAGTGCCTACAGCCCTTCCCATGGTGGAACATAGTGATCAGGGAGGTGCCTATCCTATGATAGAAGTACCAAATCCTCGTGCAGGAACAGCAGGACAGCTACCAACCATGCTCGTTTATCGGACATGGAATGCTGATGATATCAAAGCAGCAGTCGACATGATACCATCGCCACATGTCGATATTGAGGGATTTATGCAGGATATAGAAAACATTAGAACATCTTACCACCTTAATGGACCTGAAGTCCAACAGGTGTGGATGAAAGCATGTGGCCCTAAATGGAGTCAGGTACGCGGAGACTGGAATCCTGCAGATCAACAAGGCGTGCCACTGACACATGATGATCTAGTCTTGAAAACAAGAGTGGAAGCTATGATTACACGTGCAAAAGGAGTGTTAGGACCAAAGATAAATTATACTGAAATTACCAGGACAACTCAGAAAGAAGGAGAGCCATGGACAGAGTTTAGGTGCAGATTTGAGAATGTGTTTAGGGTCCATAGTGGCATATTGCCAGAAACACCTGTGTATGAACAACAATTGAAAAACGCTCTGATCCAACATTCCAATAAGGATATAAAAGCTTGGATACAGAAACATTGGATTGGATTGCCTACAGGCACATTGGAAGACACACATACACACTGCTGTCATGCAGAAGAAGTCTTAAAGCAGAAAAAGACAAGAAACAGCGACAAAGGAGTGTATGTAGCACATGGAGATGACGAAATATATTACCAGCAGGGTAACTTAAGACAGCAGAAGCAGTGCAAACGCCCCAAAAAGCCATGGCAAAATAGACAAGGTGGACAGCCACAACGTCAAGGACCATGGCAACCACAACAGCAGCCCAGACAGGGAGGGCCACCACGTGGTCCCCTGATTTGTTGGAACTGTGGAAGAGAGGGACATATGTATAGAAATTGTCCGAATCCACCTACTGAGGGAGCAGCAGGGAGAATTCCACAACGGAATAATCCTCCTCAGCCACAGTATCCACAATGACTAGAATCCATAATCCATGATTCCACATCATATAGGCAGTCTGATTGCGATATGGATCTGTGTGCCTTGCTGGGAAATCCGGTACCAAAACCAGAAGTGACTTTGTTGGTAAATGGACGACCAGTGACATTCCTTTGTGATACAGGAGCATGTAGAACCACATGTAATGACAACATACCTGTCCATCAATTAAGCAACGAACTCTTTAGGGTTCGCTCTGCAAATGGACAAACATCAGACGTCCCTATCACCAAACCCATAACGTTGACAGATCCATTTGGCCTGACATGTACTATGTCAGTGTTAAGCATGCCACAATGTCCAGTTAACCTCCTAGGACGAGACGGATTGACTGCATTGGGCTTGTCCATAATTGTGGAACAAGGGAAATTAGTTGTTGAACGCACAGGAGGCGTTAACATGGTAAGAGAAGAAAGCGCTGACCCCACATTCCACTATTACTATACATTTGACATTTCAGAAGAAGATGCTGCAGGATGGGGTAAAGATGTCGTCTTGCAAGCGACAGCCCTACTAAAAAATCCTGAACAACAGATGTCACACTGACCTGCATGTCACAATGTGGCATAAAGATCCTCCAGGTCCGGATGGTGACTATGAAACTAAATTGAAAAATGTTTCACCTGTGAAACTGACAATGACCGATTTGATTTCATGATGGCAACTCAATAGCCGTCATAACAGTAACAGGCGCCACTGAAGATGTATCAAAATTGAAATTCACAGGTATGCCATTACATATGTCACTTTGTAAGCCATATTTGACAGAATGGCAAGAATTGGGACTGACAGTCATAACAGCTTTGTCAGCCTCTGATTGGAGTAGAGTTGGCCCACGAACGGAGTTCAGTCCATCAACCAAGTTGTATAAAGTGCTAGTTAATGTCTCATTGGTGCTGACAGCTGGAACACACATTGATGCGTCCACTTCACAATCCTGAGTGTTTCAGTTGAGTCCTGAAGAGGATGCTCTTCTCTCTTCAGTACCGTCAGGATTGTGGACAACAGGTCCTTCAGACGTAGGACTGATTAAAAATGCACAACCTGTAGTTATAAGGCCAAAACAGAATACAGACCATGTGTAAGACAGTATCCATTGAAACCTGATGCAATTGAAGGAATCAGGCCAGTAATAGAGGATTTATTAACAGCAGGAGTAATAGTGCCATGTCCAGATTCACCATGTAACACACCCATATTTCCTGTGAAAAAGGCTCCGCCCTCAGTGGGGTGGAGAATGATTCAAGATCTGCAGGCAGTAAATGCTGCTGTGATTAAAAGAGCACCATGTGTCCCAGATCCACACACCTTGTTAAATTCGCTGAGACCAAATTCTAATAGTTTCTCAGTAATTGACATAAGTAATGCATTTTTCTCTGTGCCAGTACACCCAGATAGTCAATTCTGGTTTGCTTTTACCTTTAAAGGACAACGATATACATTCACCAGATTACCGCAGGGTTACGCAGAGAGTCCAACTATTTATTCTCAAGTCATGTCAGCATGTTTAGCCAATTTCGTTCCACCGGCAGATAGCCAACTATTAGTGTATGTTGATGACATTTTGATTGCCTCTGACACACGAGAAAACTGCATAACTGACACAGTAGCATTATTATGTTTCTTATTTGACAATGGCCACAGAGTGAGTAGAAACAAGTTCAGTTGTGTAGGGATAAAGTAAAATATTTAGGACATGAGTTATCAGCCACAGGGCGCACGATCCTGTCTGACAGGAAGGAAGCAATTTTGCACGCTCCAAAACCACAAACCAAAAAGCAGATGATGTCATTTCTTGGATTGACAAATTACTGCAGGGCATGGATTCCTTGCTATGCAGAGTTGACTAGTCCACTTTCTGATTTGATGTACAAAGATGATATTTCAATGTCAACCGTGTTGGAATGGAACAAAGATGCTGAGGAAGCCTTTTTAAAAGTAAAACAAACATTAGTGTCATCCACAGTTTTGGCACTACCAGATTATAGTAAACCATTTACTCAAACAGTTGATTGTAAGAATAAGTTCATGACTAGTGTTTTGGTTCAAGTGTATGGCTCAAAATTGAGGCCAGTTGCCTACTACTCATCTAAATTGGATGCAGTAGCAAGTGCTTTACCACCATGCGTACAGGCTGTTGTTGCGGCCTCTATGGCTGTTCAAAGTAGCAGTAATGTTGTTCTATTCCATCAGTTGACATTGAAAGTTCCACATGCAGTCTCTGCACTTTTGTTGCAGACAAACATGAGCCTTTTGTCCCCAGCAAGACATCTTTCGTGCATGTCCTTGCTATTATCACAGCCACACCTTACGATAGAGCGATGTACAACATTGAATCCCTCCACATTGATACCTTTACCTGAGGATGGTGAGCCGCACAATTGTCTTGATGTAGCAACAGTTTGTACAAAAGCACGCCCAGACCTCCGGGACACACCCATCCCAAACAGTACAATCGTGTATGTGGATGGTTCTTCCACCAAAAATGCTTATGGACAAACACAATCTGGATATGCTGTCGTCACAAATTCAGAAGTATTAGATTCTGCTCATTGCCATCGTCATTTTCAGCACAAGCAGCTGAATTAGTTGCTTTAACTGCAGCTTGCTATCTGTTTCAAGGTACGGCCGTATCAATTTATACAGACAGCCAGTACGCTTTCAGCACAGTGCATGTGTTTGCAAAACTGTGGGGAGGAGCGTGGAATGGTGACATCATCTGGAAAGCCAGTGACTCATGCCACTCTCCTAACTGCCCTACTGCAAGCTGTGAAGTTGCCTCAACAAATTGCTATATGCAAATGTGCGGCTCACACTAAAGGCTCTGACAGTGTTTCAAAAGGAAATGATTTTGCTGACAGAGTAGCAAAAGAGGCAGCAGCAGCTTCTTCTATTTTGTTATACAGGAAACAACTCCAGATTTGTATATAGGTCGTACACTGCTTGCTGATATGCAACAGCAGGCAACAGACAGAGAAAAACAATGTGGATAGCTAAAGGCGCTACGTATGCAAATGACTTGTACGTATGACCACAAAAGAAACCCATATTGCCAAAAAATATGTTTAAATGGGCAGCTATTATGAGCCATGGCGTGACGCATGTCTCATCAGGGGGTATGATATCGCAATTGCAATCTATTTTTTGTCTTTATGGGTTCGATGCATATGCAAAACAGCATTGTAGAGCATGCATGATATGTGCAAAACACAACTCACAAGGCAATTTGAGACCCCAAAGAGGTAAATTTCCAACACCACAATATCCCTTTCAAGTGATTCATATGGATTATATACAGCTGAGTAAACATGAAGGGAAGGAATTTTGTTTAGTCATAATTGATGCCTTCTCAAAATGGGTAGAATTGTTCCCTACAAAACATGCAGATTCACTTACAGTGGCTAAAGCATTATGCAAAGACATCATCCCACGATTTGGAATACCAGAAACAGTCTATTCAGATAACGGAGCGCATTTTGTTAATGCAATAGTGCAATACGTAGGAGAAGCACTACAGGTTAATCTCAAAAATCATTGTGCTTATCATCCACAAAGCGCCGGATTAGTGGAAAGGATGAATGGAACAGTAAAAACAGACTTAGAAAGACAATGGAGGAAACAGGCAGACCATGGACACATTGTGTAGATTTGGTAAAAATGTATATAAACATAACTAGTACCATGGGGTTGACACCGTATGAAACATTGTTTGGCAGAAAATATCGATTGCCATATTATGGACAAATTTGGGATGTACCTGAGGAAGCCAATTTGGCGGATTACATGAGAAAAATGTTAGAAGGACAACGAGGGAGAGTTCCAAACACTGATGATCCCATTTCTCCACAGGAGGACCCTAAAGTGGTACCTGGAGACTGGGTGTTGATAAGAAGCATCAAGAGAAAACACTGGCATTCACCTAAATGGGAAGGGCCCTATCAAGTACTACTCACAACACCCACAGCTTTGAAATTGGGGAAAGAAGTACATGGATTCATTTAACTCACTGTAAGAAAGTCATTTCTGCAGACACAGACAAACAGTAAGAACAGTAGGACAAGACTAGTAATAGTGTGTGAGCTTGGTGTTAAGATCCAGGTTAGACACGAAAGCTAGCAGAAGACATTAAGAAGCCACTGTTCTGAACATAGGTGTGCTGTAGTGTGCAGAAATGGCGAAAGAAAAAGATAAAAAGAAAGGGGGTTTCTGGACCCCACGGACAGTCCTTGTTATGCTACTTTTCTTTTTTGAATTGGTATTATTATTAAAAGCCATGAGCACGGGACATGATAATAAGGATCACATCCACAGATTGCAGAGACCAAAAAGAAGTAACAAAGACCCCAGTCCGATAATCAATGCCACAGTACATAGCTGTAATGGGAATAATGCATACCGATTTGGTGTACAGGCCTGCATTCCTAGAAATACTTCTGTGATCATCTCTGTACCATATAGTGCTCTTATCCATGGAATGCCGGATGGTGACAGAGGGACTAATTACGGAAATAGTTTCTCATGGTATATGACCAACGATCAACAAGATAGGAGATGGGAAACGTTGGTAGCCGATGAATGGAGTAGATGGACACCAAGATGGGCACAAACCGAGTGGGCTAAGTACCAGAGTCAAAGTCTCAAAATGTATCAAACAGATGATAAGCTGTCTATAGTGGTGAATACCACAGAAAAAGGAACCATATTCCCACCTGATATAGAGGGAGACTGTTGGTTGTTCCTCCTTTGGGTATACAAACAAGGAAAAGATCCGTATTTCCATTTCTTCCTCTGTGAAACAGATAGAGTACAGCAACCAATATTGACCGACTTAAGTACGTCAAAGGGGGTGTCCATACAAGCAAAGGGGGTGCCCATACAAGCAAAGGGGGTGTCTGTACAAGGCACAAAAGACATGAAGGCAGATGACTGGTTCCTAGTAACTACAGGAATTAGTGGACAAAATAACAATTGGCTTTTAATGGCAGAACAAGCAGGACTAGCAGCAAAGAAGGACTGTGTTGTGTGTATGGGACCCAGACCTATATTACAGGTAATACCGGCAGCATTACCCAAAGACTGTCTACTGACTGCTATGACACAGACATACATTGCGGCAAACAACAAATGTTCTAAGTGGGACAAGATCTATCCAGTGACCAAATTGACTAAGATTAAACCTTTATTCTCAAGCAAAGTTGGGCATGCTAACCATACATGTGTACACTTGACAGGGACAAGTAAGACTTTGGGTAGCTTAAACCACACCGCCTGGTGTAAGAATGTGGTCCATAGTACTCCCACATTCAAACCTGTCGGGAGGAGTGACGTATGGTGGTGGTGTGGGGATAACAGAATCTTTGACAGACTGCCACGAAATGTGTCAGGTTATTGTGCATTAATATCATTATTGTTACCAGTTGAAGCCATACCCATGACCCCTGAAGACGTTACGACATATGCAGCCTCTCTTATTCCTGAAGATTGGCAGAAAGACGTAGCCAGACATAGAGTGAAAAGAGATTGGAAAGGAGTGGGAAATCCAACATATATTGACGCAATAGGAGTCCCCAGGGGAGTGCCTGACGAGTATAAACTGGTTAATCAAATAGCAGCTGGATTCGAATCTTCCATCTGTTGGTGGTGTTCCATTAATAAAAACGTGGACAGAATAAACTACATCCACTACAATGTACAGAAATTAGGAAATTGGACTGAGGAAGGATTTAAGGCTGTCCATTCACAGTTAGAAGCCACGTCCCTTATGGCCTTCCAGAATCGCATTGCTCTGGATATGTTGTTGGCAGAGAAAGGAGGTGTTTGTGCCATGTTCGGAGAACAATGCTGCACATTCATTCCCAACAACACAGCTGCAGACGGCAGTCTCACTCAAGCCATTGACGGGCTGAGAACGTTGAACAGGAAGATGAAAGAGCACAGTGGAGTAAACACCGAAGGCTGGGATTGGTGGCTGGAAGGGATGGGAAAATGGAGGTCTTTGATTTCTTCACTATTAGTGTCTATAGCAGTATTTGCTGCAATTCTAACATTGTGTGGATGTTGTTGTATTCCATGTCTCCGAGGCCTTGTAAATAGAATGATAACCACAGCAATAAGTCCAGGACCAGGAGGGGGTCCAGCATCATATCCACTTCTGGGGACAGATGACGACAAGGAGGACGATGGCTCTCCTGACCTGTACCCAGACCAATGGAAGTATGATGACCCAGACACCGATGATGGTGACAATGATGACATCACCTCTGGGGTGTAAGCCTATAGAGAAAACATACCATGATGAACCTCTTAGTGAAAATCTCAAAAAGAAGTGCTAAGCTGAGTGATGCCTACTGTATGTTTAACAGGCGATAAACAGGAGGGGAATGTTAAAGATTTTGTATATATGTTATCACTGTTAAACGTTTGTACATTTGTCTTCTTTCTCATGAGAACGGTGTTGTGCTGTTTTGCACTTCACCCTGAGAATGTATGTGTTATTCAACCTTGTTTAGCTTTGTCTTCTTTCTCATGAGAACGGAGATGTGCTGTTTTGCACCTGTCTTAATGCAATCCTGAGAATTCAATTTTGTTTTAGCACTCTGGGGTCAATCTGAGCTGGGAATGAAGGACTGGATGTACTTATTGTTATAACATAACTTTGTTTTCGCAGCCTCTAACGACTGGGAGCAAGAGAACGTTTTGACTATTGTGATGTGGTGTTTAGTGTGAAGGAGTGTGGAAGACAGGACACTTCAGGCAGATGCAGAACAGCTGATACCTGCAACAGACGAACGAGATGTGCTGACCTGAAGTGTTCTTCCTTACAGCTGCACTTGACGTATGCGTTTATGTTATGGGAAGAAACTTGTCTTGCGTCATTACCCCCACCCTTAGGACAAGTTTCTTGTTTATGTGATGAGGGCGTCTCTTAATAAAAAGAGCGGAAAAGCAGGCCAGACTTTAGTGTAGCCTTGGTGTACAGCCTGGCCGCACTCCGCGCGTAATATTTGATTTTCTGTCTCACTGGTGTTTCTTGACTCTGTTTGTCTTGTTAAAGGTTTTAAAAATGTTTGGAGGAGAAAATACCCAACACTTTGTCCCCTGTTTACAATGTGGTACTCAGGTCAAAGCAGTTTCAGTCTTTTGTTCATGGTAATGAGTCATTCATGTCATCAGGAGAGTCGTCAAGGGAGCCATCAGGGGAGGCTTCCGTCCTGTCATTAGAAGAGTGCTAACTAGAGCACAATAGGTGCTAATTAGAGCTATTGTTTAGTCACTAGCCTATAGCAGTCTGCCTCTCGGTAGGTGGGGTCTGGTTAGGTTAAAAAACTCCAGCTTTTGTTGGCTTCTGGTTTATTCTTCTCTACAAGAGTCAAGACAGAAGTCAGACTACCAGAGCAAGAATTGCAGCTGAGGAAGCTTCTGTGAATTGAAGCGAAACGTCCTCACATCAAGCAACCCAGTCCAGTCGAAGATTCAAGCTTCTCTACTATGGAAACCACCTGAACAACTCAGAGCCTACACAGAAATCTCATTCCAATATTCAGATGTGTAATAGCTCACCCTCTTCTCAAGGCAACTTAAAATTGACTGTTAAATGACTGTTGTGGTTGTTTGTTGTGTCTGTGTGTTGTGTATTTCATCCTCTTCCATCATTTGTGTGGGCCTCCTGTGTGTGCGCCAGAGGTTCATGTCTGTGCCCTGTGTGTGTGCTTCTGGGGCTCATCGGTGGGCTTTATGTTTATATGTTTGTGTGCCATTGTTGCCACTCCCACATGTCTATGCGTTCAGTTCCAGTGTGAGTCATCCGTGTGGGTCCCTGTTGTGTCATTGTCATGTGTGTCTCCCGTCTATGGTTGCAGTTGTTGAGTTCTGGTTCTCATTGTCTGTCCACTGTCTGTGCATCTCCCGGTTCCAAGTTCATTGCGTCTGTCTCTTTTAGCACCTGTCATGTCCTTATGTTTTCACATTCACATTTTTCCATGTTATTTTGGTTTTTGCTCATCAGTTCTTTATGTGGTTATTCATGTTTACACTCCACTCTATTTTGGGTTCCGTGTTTATTTTTCTACAACTTAGATTTTGGTTTATGCACAGTTTATATTTGGTCAATGTTTGAGTTGTTTATCACTTATGTTCTCTTTTAGTTCCACAGTTTGACATTTTTTCACTTCATGTGTATTTTGGTTGTTTGTTATCAGCCGTGTTCACGGTTTTATTTCCATGTATTGTCAGATGTTTTTGTCCCCTTGTGTTTTCACTGGTCTCCGTGGTTCAGTTCCTTTTTTGATCATCGCACCTGTTGTTAATTAGTTTAGCTTGTTTATAAGGCGTTTTGTCAGTCTCATCTCTGGTCAACCATTTGTGAGTATTTCGTGTCATTATTTTATATTGTGTTTTGAATTTGTTACTTCCTTGCAGCTCTCTTGTGATCTTCACGGTGTGTTCTGGTTCTAACCCTTTTTTGTATGCTCACCCTGTCACTGATGTGTTGGATTGTTAGTGACTGTGAATGATTAAATCACTGGGGTTTTTGCACCTTCACCTGTGTGTCCTGGTTGCCTGCTTTTGGTGTTCTATCTGAATCAGATTCAGCCTGAATTGTAACAATAAAAGAATGTTCATATCCAGCACTCAGCATACAAATTACACCAGATGTAATTTTTATGATTTGAAGAATAAAAGAAAAACAGTCTTGTATATTGAGGGGAAAGAAGAACAATTATGATAAAATTCACAAAAGTATGAGTGGAAACGTTCCAAGGCCGTTTCAAACAACAGAATGTATAATTCAGTAAGACGAAGGTGTACTTAAAGGAAAAAAAAAAAAGCAAAAAGCAAAATCATAAATCAAAGAAATTTCTGAGAACAAAACAATGAGAGACTGTAGAACATAAGAACAATGAATATACTGTTTAAATGTAAGACAATCATGTTACTGGTAATGATGTTTAATTCATGCTTAATTCATGCTTGATAACTTTGATGCTGGGACATCATGTGTGTCACAACTGAGGACACAAGTGGATTTATTCTTGTCTGTAAAAATATTTAATTCCTGTTATAAAGAGCAGAGACTACAAGAATGATTGCCAAGACATGGATTCCACAAGAGTCAAGACTACCAGAGCAGAATTTTAGCTGAGGAAGCTTCTGCGATTAGAAGCGAAACGTGCTCACATCAAGCAACCCAGTCCAGTCGAAGATTCAAGCTTCTCTACTATGTGACAATATGTGTTCTCCGGCTTTGCCTTGCGGTGATGCAGGAACACAGTCAGTGGCGATGGGCCATGGTCAGCTCCCTCCCTGCTTGATTTCAAATGACATCCAACCTATGACTTGATTACATGTCAGATACGGTCTCCTGACAAATGCATAACTGATGTGATCGTGTCAATATGGACTCGGACGTGCCCCACTGTCCGGAGCAGCAAATCTCTCACACTCTCACATGAATGGGCTCACTGTCAGTGTCCACACTGGTACATGCGTGTATGGAATGGTCAAGTACGACGCGTCTGTTGTGGCGACTGGGCACATTGCTGCCCATAAGTCCACCTCCTCAGGGACATGCTGTATATTCCATGATGGGTGTTTGTCTGATCCTGCTCAGCTGTGTCTGGTGACAGCATGCCAGCCCTATCACATGCAGTGGGCAGAACGTGCTGCCTGCACATTCTGCCCACTGCACATCTCGCATTACAGTTTTGCTGATGATGACTCAGTTTCAATTTTAATTTATTTTCATTTATATAGCACCAAATCACAATACAGTCGCATCAAAGTGCTTCACACAGGTAAGGTCTAACCTTACCAACCCCCAGAGCAACAGTGGTAAGGAAAAACTCCCTCTGAGGAAGAAACCTCAAGCAGACCAGACTCAAAGGGGTGACCCTCTGCTTGGGCCATGCTACAGACATAAATCACAGAACAATTCACGGACAAATATACAAGAAATGCTATTGGCACACAGTACAGGAGGATCGCCAACACAAATACAACTCCCATCTCTGGATGGAGGTGCACCTTAAACAGAGAAAAAAACAGAATCAGGCATCAGAAAGACAAAAATAAACTATAATTTGCCAGCATTAAACAACAAGAAAAACAGAGAAATACTAGGTGATCACCGGCCACTAGCCCTAAACTTCACTAAAAGACTCAGAATTTAGGTAAACCTGTGGCCGCAGCCCGCTCCAATTACTAATAAATGAATTAAAAGAGTAAAAAGCGTAAAAGAAAACTGTACCAGTATGCTAGCCAAATACACTCAACAAAAATATAAACGCAACACTTTTGGTTTTGCTCCCATTTTGTATGAGATGAACTCAAAGATCTAAAACTTTTTCCACATACACAATATCACCATTTCCCTCAAATATTGTTCACAAACCAGTCTAAATGTGTGATAGTGAGCACTTCTCCTTTGCTGAGATAATCCATCCCACCTCACAGGTGTGCCATATCAAGATGCTGATTAGACACCATGATTAGTGCACAGGCGTGCCTTAGACTGCCCACAATAAAAGGCCATTCTGAAAGGTGCAGTTTTGTTTTATTGGGGGGGGGGGGGATACCAGTCAGTATCTGGTGTGACCACCATTTGCCTCATGCAGTGCAACACATCTCCTTCGCATAGAGTTGATCAGGTTGTCAATTGTGGCCTGTGGAATGTTGGTCCACTCCTCTTCAATGGCTGTGCGAAGTTGCTGGATATTGGCAGGAACTGGTACACACTGTTGTATACGCCGGTCCAGAGCATCCCAAACATGCTCAATGGGTGACATGTCCGGTGAGTATGCCGGCCATGCAACAACTGGGACATTTTCAGCTTCCAAGAATTGTGTACAGATCTTTGCAACATGGGGCCGTGCATTATCCTGCTGCAACATGAGGTGATGTTCTTGGATGTATGGCACAACAATGGGCCTCAGGATCTCGTCACGGTATCTCTGTGCATTCAAAATGCCATCAACAAAATGCACCTGTGTTCTTCATCAATAACAGACGCCTGCCCATACCATAACCCCACCGCCACCATGGGCCACTCGATCCACAACATTGACATCAGAAAACCGCTCACCCACACGACGCCACACACGCTGTCTGCCATCTGCCCTGAACAGTGTGAACCGGGATTCATCCATGAAGAGAACACCTCTCCAACGTGCCAAACGCCAGTGAATGTGAGCATTTGCCCACTCAAGTCGGTTACAACGACGAACTGGAGTCAGGTCGAGACCCCGATGAGGACGACGAGCATGCAGATGAGCTTCCCTGAGACGGTTTCTGACAGTTTGTGCAGAAATTCTTTGGTTATGCAAACCGATTGTTTCAGCAGCTGTCCGAGTGGCTGGTCTCAGACAATCTTGGAGGTGAACATGCTGGATGTGGAGGTCCTGGGCTGGTGTGGTTACACGTGGTGCGACATCTGTGGCATTGTGCTGTGTGATAAAACTGCACCTTTCAGAGTGGCCTTTTATTGTGGGGAGTCTAAGGCACACCTGTGCACTAATCATGGTGTCTAATCAGCATCTTGATATGGCACACCTGTGAGGTGGGATGGATTATCTCAGCAAAGGAGAAGTGCTCACTATCACACATTTAGACTAGTTTGTGAACAATATTTGAGGGAAATGGTGATATTGTGTATGTGGAAAAAGTTTTAGATCTTTGAGTTCATCTCATACAAAATGGGAGCAAAACCAAAAGTGTTGCGTTTATATTTTTGTTGAGTGTACATGGCCAAATACATGGATGGCGCAAATACATTATGTAACCCATGGGAGGGAATGACAATGTATGTGTGAAATGATGTCCATCATGGACTTGACAGCCTGTTCAGGTGTGCATGCTGTGCTGGACTGCTCTTGCACTGCACTCCAGCTGCCGTTGGAGCTTTCGGCACCTTGGACCTCGGCCGCACCTCAGCAATGTTGCATGGGGGGACAAGACACACTCGTATGTCAATCATAGAGGGGGCACGACACACTCGCATGCCAGACCTGGTGCTTGGGGGAGGTGTCACACCGTACTGACCGCCCTTTGAGCTGTCACCACTTCGACTGCACCATGACAGTGGCATCCTGGGTAATACATTCATGCTGGCCAAGCGAATGGTCCCGCATTTTTTAAGTGCCCAGCGACTGCTGTTGTAAGTTCAGGGGTGGTGCTTTGACTGTGGCCGAATGTGGGTGGAATGGGCATTCGCTCATCATTCGCCCTCATTCGGCTGCTGGTGTGAAGGCTGGTTCCATCACGACATTCATCCAGGGTTCCACATGGCCGATCATTTCGTGCAGCCCCTCGACTACGTTCTGAATGGTCCCACCTGCATACCGTACGAAAGTTGCGACCACAGTCAGGTAACAGTATGACCTCATCTTGACGCCGTTCAATTGGGTTTCCAGCACGAGCGTGATGCAAATGTGGAGTGCATGTGCTGTGCCGAATGCTGTATGAGGCGTTCAAGTGCAGGTCTGATGTTTCTCAAGTGCCATTCGAATCCTCCTTCGTGCGCCACTCAGACTCATTCATGTTATATGTGAAGGAACCCTTAATAAACACATTTGTATGTATGTACTTGCTCACTGAGCCATCTAACGAAGCAACGACTGAAAAACTGAAACAAATATTTTACCCCCTCAAGGTCAATATTCTTAGAGTACAACATGACTCAGATGTGCAAAAGAAGACTTCTGGATTTCCAATATTTTCACCAACACTCGAAGACTGATCCAAAATATCATATGGGTCCATCCCTGTAGAGAAAATGTAAAATCGGGAAAAAAAAGCATAGGGGCTCACCCACTGACTATTTCTGTTTTCTGGTTGTGGTGAAAATGTGCAGGGCGGTCTTCGTCAGGATCCCGCTCGAATAAAAATATGACGGGCTTATTCCCAGCCTATGAAATCACATCAATTTGTTGCAGTGGGTTTGGGTTCCAAGGCTCATTTCAGATGGTCAGAATTAATCATGGATGCAGAGCTCGGAACTCATAATTGCAGCGTGACATTACTGAACCAGATCCATGGAAAAATAACCACCTCGGTCGCAATACAGACTGAGTGCACAGGTGATGGCTTGTGACTCTAACGCGGTGCGAGCATGTTTGGATGGAAGCGTGTTTACCCCATGTTGATAGATAGGTCTGCTACTGTTTGTTACTGACAGATGATTAAAGCACACAGCAGTGCGTGAGCAGCAGAAATGGAAATGCCTCCTCACTCGCCACAATAATGGCCACTTATGGTTAAAATAAAAGCATGCACACGCACATACGCTCATACGCTGTAGCCACGGAAATGAGAATTTGATGCAAAGACCTCATTGCATCGAATCAAGCACACGGACTTTGCAGAGCATTCAGAGATTTTTTTTTTTATACTTCTAGAGAGACTTTGCCCCCCCCCCCCCCGAATAACATTCTCTGCCTTTTCCTAGTCCAATTCATTTAGATTATTTTTTTCTACTTACTATAAACTCAGTGTAGAAAGCCATGTTACCACTGACTCAATGAGAATATAAAGATGACAGCCTCTGTGTATATTTTCTGGAGGAACACTGTCCAAAAATGCCTAATGAAGAGGAAAATAATCATATGTTGCACTGGTCTATAGATAGCATTTATTTGTGAAATATGGTCCTATGGTTTGATGCAACAGGAGTCAAAATTAATTTAACCACAGTATTATTATTCATCAGTAATCCATACACCATGTCAGTAAGCAGAAGCTAATGGGTAAATTAATACGATTGTACCAGGCACAAAGAACAAAAGAGTAAACTATTTTTTGTTGCTGCTGAATTGTCTGTTCCAAGTTAAAGGTGCACATGTACCTCAGTAAATGTCATGAAACATTTTCAACTCCTATACATTTTTAAAATATCGTAGTAAGCCTTAGCTTTGGTGCCCTCCTTGTTGCTGTTCTGGCCATCTTACACAGTTCAAACAAGCGGAGTACAGAGCATTATGAAAGTTGTCTCCCACTTCCCAAGAGTAGGGAGCGGTATTATTTAAAAAAAAAAAAATGGAAATCTATAAATGTTTACATGGAATATGGAAATATACACGGAAAAATTATTATTATTATTTTTTTTGCCAGCTTGCACTCAGCCGAGACGGACACATTTTTCTCTGTGGCATGTTGTCTGTGAGGCTGCAGCTTTGCTCTTCTGGAAAACGACAAAAATGGATCTGTTAAAGTGGTCTCTGAACGCAATTGACACTATTTTTTCCACAAGACATTCAGGGGCGGAGGACCCAACCTGTCCTGCCGGGACGCATGTGATGGGTTACGTGATGGACTCGTGGAGGAGATGGCAGGTCATGTGCCTTTACACGCTTTCTGTGAAGGACGTCGAAGATGTGTATATATTTGGCTTGGTGGTGACCGGCTTTCTGCTGTGTGGAGCGGGCATGGCGCTGGTTTACTGGAAAATTAAGAAAGTGGAGGCAGCATTAATTGGGCCGTCCAGGCTGCCCTACATGATTGATTCGATTGGGAATGCAGTGGCTGCGCAGTCGGCGGGTGTTAACCACACGCTGGAGAACATCTCGGGCAGGATTGCAGCTCTGGAACCCACTTTGACCGTCAGTAAAGACCACATCCTACATTCAGATGTATTGAGAGCCACTCTGTTCTCAGAACTGTGGAATCTTTCAGGCGTCTGCTAATCTGGATATTCATTTGGCTTCCCCAAACACAGCTGCACTTCAAGGCCGCTGTGATAAAAAAACCTCCTCAAGAAGATCAACACTTAAGCCTCGCTCCCTGGTCATCCCCCTCCCCTCACCTTCTCGAGCTCTGACGTTGACTGTGGACAGTGGACTGCTCAGGGCTGAGCCCCTCCCCCTTCCAGGATTGTCGGACAAGGCCGTTGACGGCGCCTAATAGGCTGCCTCCGGAGTGTTCTGATAAACTGGACCTTCAAATCTCAGTTGTCGTCCTGCGTCTTTGTTTGTCTGTGTGATTATTGTTTTTCTGTGCTGATGGGGTTTTTTTTCCCTCATTGATGCTGTGTAATGCAGCGGCTATGAGGGGTTTTTTTTTTTCTTTCTTCCCTAGTGTGTGCTTTTTTATATGTGTTTATGTACCAGGCCGGCCTATGTGTGTTGTGTGTTATGTGTGTGTCGTTTGTTATGGGTCGGTCTTGGTTTGCTCAGCCCTGCTGTTGACCAAGGAAGGGATGTACATCTGGAGCTGGTCCCTGGGTGCCTAATGGCAACTTTTGCTCCTAATTGGCAATTAGGATGGGTTAAATGCAGTAGACACATTTCATTGTGCAGGGAACATGTTCTTTTGTGCATATGACAATAAACTTCTTTTGAATCCTTTGAATCCTTGAATAAACCATAGCAGGATAAATATTGGGTCATTTGGTTTCAAAAACCCATATGGACGGAGCGTTTGAAAATTTCAAGTAACGTGTGTGTCGTATATGTGCTGTTGATGTAGAAAACCACTCCGTTGCTTATAATTAGTTCATTGTGGCCATGTCATTCTTTACATGTGATGATTATACTCAACTGATGTTCCTGGAATAAAAACTACATAGATTTTGTTTGTTACAATTGATCGTAACACGTACTGAAATTAGGTTTTTTGTCAATTACTTGTAAAAAACACCAGATAGGCTTATCCTATAGAAGTTGAATATAAAATTGGGGTCAAGCAACATTTGGAGCCAAATTTCAAGTCCCTAGGTGCAGCGGTTCTCAAGATATGACATTGTCGTCAATATTTATGGCAATTTTTGAACCTAATATCTTCACAGGCTCCGTCCATATGGGTTTTTGGAACCAAATGACCCAAAATTTATCCTGTTATGGTTTATTCCGTGTATATTTCCATATTCCATGCAAACATTTATAGATTTCCAAATCTTTTGACATAACACCCCTCCCTACCATGAGCATGGTGTTTCAGTTTCAGGTCATGATTTATTAATTTCACTCATAACGTCCAGCACTTGCTCATTCAGATCATCTTGTTTTGGGGCAATTGGCATCCATCTTAATGATACGTTACTGCCATCTTCTGATCACAGTGCCGCTATCAAAACAGTATGCAGAAGCAGCTTGTCACATATACGTGGTCTGTCCATAAATTAACGGTCCTTTTTATTTTTTTTTTTAAAACTATATGGATTTCATTCATATGATTTTACGTCACCCTCGTGCGCATGCGTGAGTTTTTCCACGCCTGT
This sequence comes from Thalassophryne amazonica, assembly GCF_902500255.1. NCBI lineage: Eukaryota > Metazoa > Chordata > Actinopteri > Batrachoidiformes > Batrachoididae > Thalassophryne > Thalassophryne amazonica. The sequence continues at coordinate 11,730,184 of NC_047125.1, read as the reverse complement.
CGGTGACGTCATTTGCCTGTGAGCACGCCTTGTGGAAGGAGTGGTCCCGCCCCCTCGTCGGATTTTCATTGTCTGGAAATGGCTTCACAGAGAATAAGGACCTTAACTACAGCTTTAAGGACCCCTTTAAGGACGGTCGGTGCGCCGCGCTGCGATGATGCAGCACAAACCACTGGATCACTTCTAAGCTGATGGCTCTGTGGATACGAGACCGTCGTGTGCTCTTTCTCTGGTTATCACAAGCCCTGGACATCAGCCATTTTCCGGCAGATTTCACTTTTAACAAGAGATTTTGTCATGGAAAGCCGCGCGGAGGCTTCGCACGTCACGACCGATTCGCTGATGAAGCGAGACAAAGGAACACCTCTGTTTCGGAGTGTTAGAGGACAAGTTGGGACATGTCCAGCTCTCCACAAGTTCTTTTATACTCACTTGACTGGTAAGCACTGAAAGCCGAGATAGACATGCGAATTGGTACGATACTTTATGGACAGACCTCGTACAGAAGGTTCCATCTTGTGGCCATTGGAAATAAAGCAAACATTTTTCATCTGTGGGTTGCTTCCAAATATAAGTTACATGACCAGCAAAACAAATTACAAATAAATAAAAGGATGTTATAATCTGGAAAATGTAGTATATATGTTATCAAAAAAAAACAAAAAAAAACTACAACAACAAAACACTGAGTGGGTGTAATGTCCTGCAAGAATGACTTACAAACTAATTTATTAAAAGTTTCCTGTTTAGGCTGTGAAGAACATCTACAGCAATGGACTACACCACAATTCATTCATATACTTGATAAATATTGTGCCTAACTATGCTTGTTTTCAATTCCAGCCTCCAGGAGCTGCAGCCGGCCTGATTTGCTTTGTTTTTATTCTCCCAGGGTTTATTATGCACATAGGGTGAATTCAGTTAATTGCTACAAACAAAGTAGAGGTCTATAGTTGTCCTGTGAGATGTGATTGTTTGACATTCTTGCGATTTAATCCTAACACTCAGACATTGTACGTTATTGTACAATCATACATGACATTAAATTCTGCTGAAATTTGCAATGGTATATCATTAATTTCAGTGTCACCTAATATGTAAAATATGAATACTAATATGAACGTTTTAATATGTTGGCTTAGATCTCCTTGTCTCTCATAATCTACAAATCTGAGTATTGACCAAACGGTCAATATAGTGTTCTCATAAAATGAACATAATAATAATATGCCACACACCGTTGTATGTACTTAACTTTGATGTTGCATTGTGCCATCACACCACTATGTACAGTGAGCCTCACTGCAAAATATTGACAGAATTGCACAGTAAAATAAGTTCCTGTTGGTGTGTTATAGGGTCTGCTGAGCAGAGCACCTGATAACTGCCATTAGCATGCCGTGAGTTGAGTGTTAATATGCAGTTTCTCTGGGATGCAATTTTGCAACGTGTTATTACGGCTGTCCAGATGTCACTGGAAGGGACAACTGGTGTGTATGCATGTTTCTGGTGCACTGGCTCACACTCAATTTCAGACCCTTTTAACTCTCCAAGTCCACCTCTGCCATCCAAGCGGCACATTTATGTTTGTTGTGCAGTGCAAGCCAAATTATTCTTACCCTCATTTTATAATTTAATCTAATCTTCCACAGTTTTGTTGCAGTCTCGACTTCCCATTTTTGGATTTTTATGTTGAATTCTGAACTACATTTTGATATTTTAGATATCTGCTCATTTGTTGATGTAGACTTCATCATATATGCTGATGATACCTTAGTCTATCTGGAAATACTTTATTGTGTTTTTGTGCTCGAGCTAATCTGTTGCCTAATTGCCTGAAGTGACAGGAAGAGGTCCAAGCACGATTTGGCTAGTCCATTTCACATAGCCCTGTTTCCCCGTCATTGAGCAGGTGAAGCACATTGCACATCTGCTGAAATGAGCTGAGGGACTGAGACCAGACCAGGCACATGTTTCATATAGTATTATGTCCTATCATTTAGCTTCAAGAGACAAGGTCATTTAACCACATACTCTGACAAATGGTTTTGCATCTTCTTATAGACTTTTTACACATTGACTGGTTTCTTTGCAGATTTGTTTCAATAAAATTCCCATTCTTGACCCTGACAGGGGTCACATACGCTCTACACACCACAAGATCAATGCACAAGTAAATATAAAGATGTCTGACATGAGGTTTTTACTATGTAAAAACCAGCAGCACGGTGGCTTAGTGGTTAGCACTGTTGCCTCACGGGATCGATTCCCACCTGTGGCCTTTCTGTGTGAAATTTGCATGTTCTTCCTGTGTTTGCTTGGTTTTCCTCCTGATGCTCTGGTTTCCTCTAAAAATATGCAGGTTAGGTTAACTGGAAACTTTAAAAAAATTACAAGGTCTCCCTTGTAAACGAGATCTCAATCTCAATGGGAATAATCTGGTTAAATAAATGTTCCACTTAGCACACAACGTAAATGCAATGTTGCTGGAAGGTTGCAGACAACATTGTCAGCAATGTTGCTGACAACGTTGCAGCAACATTGTGGAGAGTCTACAAATTGACATTGCTGACAACGTTGCAGCAATTTTGTGGGAAGTCTACAATTTCACATTGCTACAGCATTGCAACACAACGTCATTGCAACTTCTGTGCAATGTTCCGGCAACGTGAAATTGTTAGCTGGGGTATGACTTCACCATATGACTTCTGTGTCACATATATATATATATATATCGTGGAATAATATTGAAGATGCAAAACAACAAAAAAATTCCTGAACATCTAGTAAGACTATGAATTATTTATGCCTGATCGGACAAACAAAATTACAATATTTTTGCCTAAATCTACTTTTATGTAAAATCAGATGTGTGTTCTGCATCTGGGTCTACATGTCTGCCCCCCCCCTCCCCCCCCCCACACACACACACACCCACATCACCCCATCCATATACACCCACCTGCATTCAACCCCCACAAACAGGGCCCCCACCCAAAATACCCCAAGATGCACCCCTTCTACACTCTGTAACCCTGTTCTTTCCCACAACTCCCCTAAGACACTCAACTATCCCACACCCAACCCGTAACATTTCCCTGCAACCTTTTACAACCTTTCAACACACAAATATTTAGCAAACATAAGTTCCGAGTGTTAACTAGATTAAAGTATTGATGCTTAACATTAAAGGGCACTTTGCCCAAACCTTTACTTTGGGCAAAGCTCAGGCTTTTGACAAACTTTGACTGAGGTGGTCTCTCATATCTCTATGCTGGAAAACACTTGTTTATGTCGACTTATGCTCACATAAGGTTGTTTGCATGGAATAAGTATGTTTGTATGATAAATAGGCTGAGCCTGCTGTCAGCTCTGAGGCATTGAAGTGCCCTTCGCTCAGTCCTTAGGTTCTGCCTGACTGAAGGCTAGAACGTTGAGGACGCACTCAGCTGCACATCACAGATGCTTTTATTTGGCCCAGTAACACCCCGTGCCCCTAGTGGTTCTCTTCTGTAGTGATGATCCAGCAGCTGAATTTGAAATGAAAAGGGCAATTCAGAAATTTCTGAGTGCATATTTACAGTGCACTACTAATGCTCGCGGGGAAGGGGTGGAATTGAAAAAAAAAAGAAACATGGCACAACGAGATGCCAAGTAATCGCCCTACCAGATAAAAATAGAGCACAAAAGCTCATCTCAACTTTGGTTGCCATCCAGGTCATCCCTCCCTCCTCTCTTCCTCCATCTCATACAACCTCTCAGCACGTCAAGCCTGATGTGAAAGGAAGCATCACAGAGGGCAGAGGCACCCAAAACAATGGGAGATACGCAACCTCCCCTAATTTAATCTTCCAGCAGATGGCAAAACGTAACCTATGGCCTTGACAGATTGTTGTTTTGGTTAAGCCTTCCAGCAGCATCCGGAAAAGTGAGAGTAGCAGACGGATGAGGGTGAGAGCAGCTGAAACGGTGGAGCCAGAATACAAAGTCACGATATGATCTCCTGACAAATAAGTTGAGTGAAATAAAAGCAAAAGAGATGAGACCTGAAGACATCCAGATAGAGTTTAAAAGCGGGGAGCCCGCACGCTGACAGATTTATGGAAGATCGACGTTCTGAACTTTGACGGGTCAAACGGGATCAGTGGGAACTCGAGAGAGAGCGAGAAAAACTGTCAAAACAATGAAAGGCCAATTAAGAGCAAAATCAGAATGCTGAGACGAAGAGCAGGAAAACAACTGAAAGCTAGATGATAATTACGAGCCAGATCCTCTGATCACTTGTCATGTGTGATGCAGATGGTACACGTGAATGAGTTTTAACAAGGCGTGCTTTGCAGAAGCCTATCCTTTCTTACCCTACATCAGTCTTTGTAGAGCAGCTCGATTCAGTTTGGAGTGCCTAATAAACAAAGAAGAAAAACAAAGAATGACATGCATGATGGATCGTACTTCATATGACCATTTCCATGCAAATTTTGCCCTGAATCTAACATTGTTTTAGCGGTATTACAGATACTGTGTGTTATGAAAAACACAATGAAAGGTATCAGAGGGCTGATGCATAAATATACATATGTTTGTATGGTGTTTTTGACTATGGAGGACTCATCATATGCTTTCTGTAGGACTTCAATGTGAAGTCATTCATACCAATCAGTCTCTTTTTTCAGGACAACCTGTGCTTTCATAATATATATGCTTTTGTTGTGTTTTATATGTTTTAATAAAGGGTTACAATCAAAAATAAGGAAGGAAAAAGTAAAGCGGAAAATAATTTTCCACACATTTATTCAAAACACACAGCAAACTATAATAAACAACTGTTTTGACACTTTATAAAGGTAATTTGAGGTTTTGTGTGAAAGACTGTATAACAAAAAGGTTCAAACAATAAACACAAATGCACATTTTGAACAATATATACAAAATGGTCTATGCATTTTTTTTTTTGTCTTCATGGTAAAAGCAACAGAGTTATCCAGTAACATTTAAATGCAAACTAGTGGAGCAATCCTGATAGTTACACACTAACTTGGGGGCACCTAATGATGATCTGATAGATGTAAATCCAAACACTATGTTTCTCAGACCAGTAGTAGAAAAGGAAATTTTGGATATTGCTAATATATCAAAAAATAAAACATCCACTGATTATAACAATAAGGGTCACACATAACACAACTGAGGCAGAATGGCGCACAAAGGCACTCGTGAAATTTTGGAGCCGCCTCAAACACCTTGTACAGCAATCGCCACAACCATTCGGCCACAGCACATGCACTATACATTCGAGTGTCACTCACGCTGGAAACTCATTCAAATGTCGGGCAAGATGATGTTGCACTGCCATCTGATCGTGCTCACAACATTGACATGGAATGTCAAACGCAGGTCAGACATACTGTGCCGCGGCCGACGGGCTGCTCAAAATCATTGGCCATGTCGAAACAAGGCCGAATGGTGCGATTGAGGCAGCCTTCACACCACAGCAGCCAAATGACGGCGAATGCTGGGCAACTGGTCATTCGACGCACTCTTGGCCGGAGTTGGTTGGGGCGTGGGTATAATATGTTCTGTGAATATTTATTTATTTATTTATTTATTTGTCTACCCTTCTCTGTGTTTTAATTTAATGTGTTGTGTGCACTGAGAATGAGTCACTGGCCGGTGATCAGGTGACATGCCCCTTGTGTCCACAGCGCTATGAGCAAAGCAATCACACGTGGATGAGTTCACACCTTTCCCCTTGTTATACATAGGTTTATTTAATTTTTCCACAGCCAGCTGAAAAAGTTCCCACCATGCTGTGTGCACTGAGACATGGCTGGCTGATCCTCATGTGATCTTGGTTGTATTGAATTATCAGCATGTCATGAGAGTCCGCCCACACATGTGTATTGCATGGAGTGTTGGGAGCTGATGTTAATGTCACGGTTTCTATTCTCCAGCTGTGAGTTGGTCCAGAAAGGTGGGCTTGTCAGTGGCAAGCAGCAGCAGCTGACCGCTGTGGTACTCACAACTCATAGCTGGAGAACACGTATCCTGCCATGCAGGATATCACCTCTCAACACATCGCAACACATGACGCGGATCGACAGGCTCTCCTCACATAGTAATAAGTAGAACCACATATCACCTTTGCAACATGGTCAGCAGTGAGCACATCAGTGCACATGGTACAGCTGGACACACGGAGTGGCTGATGTGTTCATGATATGAGCAGATTGGGTCATTCATGTAAAAAAATGAAAGGAAGAAAAAGTCATCCATGTCAGTTCATTACTTCCTTGTTTACATCTAGGAGGAGGATAATTCTTGCATTGCCTCCTCTTTAAAACAGGAATTGGATATTAAAAATTGCAGTTTTGTTTTTTTTGTGTGTGTTTTGTTTGTTTTTTTTTTTACAGTGAGGACAGAATCATTACCAGTAACATGATTGTCTTACTTTTAAATAGCACCATTCATGGTTCTTACAATGTTCTGTGCTCTCATTACTTTATCCTTACACATTTTCATTGATTTATGCACATTTGCACATCTAATTGCTCCTCTGCTGTGTGAGAGCGATGTGGTATCTCTAAGGTGCTCACACTGTGTTCGTGCGCATGCACACGAGCATGCACAAAGCCATCGCCGCGGGATCGTTCATGCCTGTCCGACTGAGTCCCTCCCGACAGCGGCTGGAATTTTAATCCGTTAAAATGAAAGATATATACATACATACACAAAGTCCTGGTGTGGTGGTTCCCCAGATGTAGAATTATAACTGTTTTTACTCAACTAAACTTACCTTATGAGTTGGCAAATGCCTTTTTCTGTCTGAAACTATTGATCAGCAGTCATGAGCAGGTGCAGGAGGCCTCGTGTGTGTTCATTCAATGGATCATTCAAGGAATGTTTGTGAGTGATTGCTGCTCCCCTGATCAATACGCCATCCACACATTCCATTAGGCTAGCGATTAGCTGTGCCAGTGCTAAGGTAATGTAGTATTTTTAGGGTAATTTAGCAGACTCAACAACATAAATCATCTCAACGTTTTCAATTTCTTGTGCAGTGCTGACTTTATTCAAGTCCAAAATGTCTCTCACAGAGCACTAAATGAATGGAGGAGAAAAAAGAAAATCTTTTCACAGTGTCTGGTCTGTTCTAACAGGATAAGTGAGAGCTGTAAAATTTATTTCCATGAGGTGGATGGAATGAAACTCATATATCACCGACAGAGGCGTGAGAAGGTCAGACAGCGAGCACGTTCAGCAGAAAGAGATGCAGCAGGGGTGAGGCTGCAATGGCCAAAGTGAGAAAC